>NC_077228.1:112933595-113118595 GCF_027887165.1 Monodelphis domestica | reverse complement strand
CATAAAATATATAAGATTATAAAGGAAATTAACTTTTTGAAATAAAGTTATCCAAACCTTTTTTTTTTTAATTTCCAACTTCCCGGACTCCAGTTAAGAACTCCTGACTGATAAGTGGAGGGAAGTGACTAAGGCCCAGGGCAATTGACTCTCCAATTTGTTTCCCATTAAGCCTTAATAGGGTAGAAGGAGGTGGGAAGGAGGAGGTAGTTCAAAGAAAGAAAAGGAGAAAGGGGAAATGATGGAGATGTGGGGGCAGAAAAGCCCTTCCCTTTCAGCCTGCCAAGGGAGAATGCCTCTCAGGCCCTCAGACAGAACAGGCCGTGTTCCATAACCCCAGCCCATGTTTCTTGTATCCAAGTAGAGACAGTGACCAACGGAGCCCATGCCAGTCAGGATGAGGGGAAGGAAAAAGAGCAAAGCCCTCCTGTCTCTGTCCCCTTCTCTGACCTCCAGCCCTCTCTGTCACTGCCTGACCCTGAGAACACCATCCAAAGGCTTACCTGAGAGGCCTGGCTCTAGCAACTTAATTGTGACAGAAAAGAGAAGGGAAGGGAAGGGAAGGGAAGGGAAAGGGAAGGGAAGAGAAAGGAAGGGAAGGAAAGAGGAGAGGAGAGGAGAGGAGAGGAGAGGAGAGGAGAGGAGAGGAGAGGAGAGGAGAGGAGAGGAGAGGAGAGGAGAGGAGAGGAGAGGAGAGGAGAGGAGAGGAGAGGAGAGGAGAGGAGAGGAGAGGAGAGGAGAGGAGAGGAGAGGAGAGGAGAGGAGAGGAGAGGAGAGGAGAGGAGAGGAGAGGAGAGGAGAGGAGAGGAGAGGAGAGGAGAGGAGAGGAGAGGAGAGGAGAGGAGAGGAGAGGAGAGGAGAGGAGAGGAGAGGAGAGGAGAGGAGAGGAGAGGAGAGGAGAGGAGAGGAGAGGAGAGGAGAGGAGAGGAGAGGAGAGGAGAGGAGAGGAGAGGAGAGGAGAGGAGAGGAGAGGAGAGGAGAGGAGAGGAGAGGAGAGGAGAGGAGAGGAGAGGAGAGGAGAGGAGAGGAGAGGAGAGGAGAGGAGAGGAGAGGAGAGGAGAGGAGAGGAGAGGAGAGGAGAGGAGAGGAGAGGAGAGGAGAGGAGAGGAGAGGAGAGGAGAGGAGAGGAGAGGAGAGGAGAGGAGAGGAGAGGAGAGGAGAGGAGAGGAGAGGAGAGGAGAGGAGAGGAGAGGAGAGGAGAGGAGAGGAGAGGAGAGGAGAGGAGAGGAGAGGAGAGGAGAGGAGAGGAGAGGAGAGGAGAGGAGAGGAGAGGAGAGGAGAGGAGAGGAGAGGAGAGGAGAGGAGAGGAGAGGAGAGGAGAGGAGAGGAGAGGAGAGGAGAGGAGAGGAGAGGAGAGGAGAGGAGAGGAGAGGAGAGGAGAGGAGAGGAGAGGAGAGGAGAGGAGAGGAGAGGAGAGGAGAGGAGAGGAGAGGAGAGGAGAGGAGAGGAGAGGAGAGGAGAGGAGAGGAGAGGAGAGGAGAGGAGAGGAGAGGAGAGGAGAGGAGAGGAGAGGAGAGGAGAGGAGAGGAGAGGAGAGGAGAGGAGAGGAGAGGAGAGGAGAGGAGAGGAGAGGAGAGGAGAGGAGAGGAGAGGAGAGGAGAGGAGAGGAGAGGAGAGGAGAGGAGAGGAGAGGAGAGGAGAGGAGAGGAGAGGAGAGGAGAGGAGAGGAGACCTATATCGAGAGAGAATTTAGACTCCAATAGAATATAAATTCCATGAGGCCAGGCTGTGTTTCATTTCTGCGTTATCTAGCCCAGGTGCCTAATAAACTGAATTGAACAGAACTCCACATACACAAATTGTGGCAGCACTGTGAATAGAGTACTGGGTCTGAAGCCAGGAGTTCAAATTTGACCCTTCCTAGCTATATGAGCCTGAGCAAGGGTCATTTAACCCCATTTGCCTCAGTTTCCTCATCTGTAACAACAATGAGAAGAAAATAGCAAACCACTCCAGTAGCTTTGCCAAGAGAAGCCCAAAGGGGTCAGGAAGAGTTGGACAGAACTGAACAGCCACACACACCCCATATACCCTCCATCCCTCAGCATTATTTAACACACGCATTCTTTCATCTCCTGTGGTTTCCCCTTACAGGGGTGAGGAGCTCCAGTTGGGAGTTTTGCCTTGTAAAGGCACAGAGACTCTGCTCTAGGTCTATCCTAGGGGGACCCTTCCCTTCCCCAACCCTCCGGGGCTTAGTGGGAAGGAGTTAGTTCCTAGAACCCCAGCTCTAAAGCCTCCCGTTTTCCCCTGACTGGGGGCAGGGGACGGAGCAGCCTGATCCAGATGCAGAGAGGGACTTGGATCTCTGAGGTCAGAGGAGAGAATGACAGGAAGGGGACAGCCTGGACACTCCAGTTCTCTCCCCTCAGGCCTCCCAGAGGAGGGCCCATGGAGGCTGGAAGGAAAGAACAGAGCTATTCTTAGCCAAGGTGTGGGAGCCCAGCAGGAGCTGTGGGCGCTGCCCTGAGGGTCAAAGACAGGAACTGACCACCCACTCTGGCTGCTTCCCCTGTCGGCCTTGGACTGCTTTCACACGGAGCTGGGAGCGCCCCCCCCCCAAGCTCACCCCCACAGCTAGTCGCCCTGGCTCTCTCCCAACCTCCCCACACACACACATGCTGGACTCTGAAGATTGAAATTCAAGCAGCCAGTTCGTAATCCATCAAGGGGCCCAGAGTTTTCTGCCACCAGCCAGGTGAGGGGGAAAAAAAAGAAAACCCTAGGGAAGACCAAGACCCACTTGCTGCCCCCCAGAAAGCTTTTTAACCTGGTTGAGGAGACAAAATATAGACAAAGGCTCAAGACGTTTTAAGAGGCAAACCCACAAAAGAATATATTATAAACTGAAAGTAAGAGGTCAGTTGGGATAATTGTAGATAGAAGGTAGGCCTCGGAGGAATCAAATTGTGATCTGAGGGCCCCTTAATACTAGACAAAGAAACTGATCAGATCAGTAAATGTGTATTAAGCCCTTTCTACATGCCAGGCCCTGTGTTAAGGGCTGGAGAGGAGATAAAAGAGACACAAGACAGTCCCTGCCCTCAGAGAGTTTGTGTTCTAATGGGGAAGACAACATACATACAAAAATAGACAAAGCAAGCTATATGCAGGATAAAGAGGAAATAATTAACAGAGGGAAAGCCTGGAATTAAGGGCGGTGAAGGAAGGCTTCCTGTAGAAGGTGGGATTTTAGTTGGGGCTTAAAGGGAGTCAGGAAGGTCAGTAGTCAGAGCGGGGGAAGGAAGGCATTCCACAGAGAAATCAAAGATGGAACGTCTGGATGGTGGAACCACCAGGAGGCTTGTATCACTGGATCAAAGAATATGTGTTGGGGAGAAAGATTGTAAGGAGACTGGAAAGGTAGGAGGGGCTAGATTAGGCTGCAATCAGTTTTCCCCATACTAATAAAATCACAGACACAAATCTGACAAACGAATACAAAGACATTAAAGTGTGTGTTGGCCATTTAAGTTATGTGTGTCTATGTAGGTTGTCTAAATCTATAGACGATTAGTCCTGGGGAAGCATTAATAGATATCTCTGAAAATGTTCTGCATTCTTTTTCAAGAGAGTTCGAATCCTGCTGTGAGAGGAGTAAGAGATGGGCTTTGAGATCTTAAAGAGAGGGGTGCTGCTCTAGAATTATATCCATCTGCCCCCTAAATATTGCTGGTCTAGAGAGATGGCTTTCAAAGTCAAAAGCAAAAACACTTCTGGCTTTATTCAGAAGCTACTTCTTAAAGGGGAAGAATATCCCAAACTTATACCCACTGCCTTGGTCCTTTTTCATCAAATACCAATACACAAAAACCATCACAAATAGTGAATATCGAATAAATCCATTTAGCCAAGCAAATAGTACACAGAAATGGAGAAGTTATATCACTTAAACTATACAAGGAAGTAAACAGAGGGACCTATTGAAGCTCCAGCTTACATGCCACCTTCTAAAATCTGACGTTGTCTTCCTCTCCAGGGGCTTGGAGTCAATCTCCAAGACAAGATGGAGCCATACATGCCTTCTCTTTATGAAAGAATGAAAGGGTGGTTCAGTAGATTGAGAGTCAGATCTACAGGTGGGAGATCCTGGGTTCAAATCTAACTTCAGACACTTCCTAGCTGTGTGACCCTCACGTCATTCAATCCCTGTTGCCTACTCCTTACAACTCTTCTGCCTTAGAACAAATACACAGTATTGATTCTAAGATGGAAAATAAGGGCATTTTTTTTAATAAAAAGAAAGAATCAGAAGTGTCTTTCCTCTCCATATCTGTCATACCAATTTACCCCCTCAGTTGGTTATGAAAAGTTGGACCATTATCCTTTCCACCAGTCTGAAATCACATTCTGTAGGCAGCATGCAACACAAGGTTTCTCTTTCCCTCCTCAACTTGGTTAGGTTCTAGGTTACATAAGTTTATAGCAGTGGTGTCAGATAAATAGAAACAGGGAACCTTTTCAAAATAAGCATCCCCCCTGCAGGCTATACATTGCCTTTAAAAAACCACATATTAACATTGTCTATATTCCATTGTATTTGTTTTGTTAAACTTTTTTATTATATTTCTTTTTTTTCATGCAGCACTTGGTAATGTTGCCAGTTGTATTCCTTCTGGTAAAGTGTTTGACACTTGATTTTGAGTTAGAAAATGAAAAGTTATTTGGAGGAAACTGAGTCAGGGAAGACTTCTTGGAAGAGATAGAGGGTTCAATTGATGAAAAATCATTTAAGTGCTACTGTGTGTCAGTTAGATATACAAATGAAAAAAATGAAACAGTCCCTACTTTCAAGGGATTTATATTCTAAAGATGGATAAATGTATGCTGGCAGAAAGAATAGATAAGGGCTTTCTAAGTCCTCATTACTCCTTACTACTCTCTCTCCCACCCCAGCTATGGTCACCCTATCTATTTTGTCTTCAAGCGTGAATTGGATACCCCCTTTCCCTGCAGCTGGGCTATTTTCAACCCCTAGGGAAAACTTACATCTGGTAAACAGATGTATATTTGGCCAGGTCTCTCTACACAAAATCAGTCTTGGCTTCTTCAATTGAAACTGAAGAAGAGGACCACAGGGATTCAAAGAGAAGATAAGATGCATTTGCCCAAGCTGAGATCTGGGCAGAGTATCAGGGGTACCACCCCACATCTTTGGAGAGAAACCTCATGACCCTCCGGGATGGCCAATGGGGTTTCCATTGGCCATGGTGTCTTCCTCCAATCCCTGCCAGCCAGATGCATTGTACAGCTGTACACCAGCTGTTTATACTCAACCCCTGAGAATGCTGAATTGTGGAGGTTCAAAGATGAGGAGGAACAGTGTTCTCTTAGTTGTGGAGGGCTGATCTTGGATAATCACCTCCCTCGCCAAGGCAGGGGAAATGGTTTCACATTCACATGCACTGATGGCATCTCAACTACAATCCTGGCTGGAGATGTGGAAGGCAAATCAGAAAAAAAAAAATCAAAGTCCTGGAGTTGTGAGCTTTACACAGATTCAGACTTACAAACCTCTTCCCCTCTCTTCCTTACCTGGCACGCTAGATGTCCCAGCTGAGGTCAGCACAAGTCCAGTGGCATTTGTTCAAAGTTGAAATCCAGTCCCCCTTCCCCTCCACAGAAGAGTGTGTGCACAGTCCCAGTACAGTAAGTGATGTTTTCCTCCCTTTCCTCCCTCCCACCTCTCTGAGCTCAATGACTCTATTCGGCCCAGACATATGGATCTTTTTAGAGTATTGTGCAATTTGGCAACCCAGTTTCACACCCTCCAACTCTGAGCTCTGCTCCACAGAGAGAAGTGGGGAGAATGAGAGGGCCCATGGATTTGGCCCTTTTGTTATTCCTGTCCTTCATTCTTATTTTCTTCTGGCAGCTTTCAGCCTCAGTCTGGAAAACAAAATGTACCTCCCCATCCCACCGAGAGAGGAGAAGAAGAGAAGGGACGACGGGGAGGCCACAGCTGGGCAGAGGAAGAAGGAAGAAGAACAGAAAGAAGAAACTGTTAAGCAGTTAAGGATACCTTCCCTTTCCAAGACATGGAGCCTTTCTACCAATGGAGTAAGCTCTGGTTCTTGAGGGCAGCAAACAGTTTAAATGGTTCTCTTTTACAAGCAGCACCTTCAAAAGCTGTCACTATTCCTTCCCAGGGACACTTAGAATCAGCTTAATGGGAGACTGGCAGTGCTGGTGAGTGGGACAAGCTTTCCTACTGCTCCCAGAGCAAAGGGCTTCTTGCTACACAGAGAAGAGTGATTTTGGAGTCTGAGGACCTGGGTTCAAATCCTCTCCCTGGCACTTACTTGCTATGTGACTTTGGACCTCAGTTTCCACTCCTGTAAAATGAGGGATTTTCAACTCTGAAGTATACCTACCAGATTGGCCAATATGGCAGTAAAGGAAAGTGGTAAATGTTGGAGGGGATGTGGCAAAATTGGGACATTAATGCATCGTTGGTGGAGTTGTGAACTAATCCAACCATTCTGGAGGGCAATTCGGAACTATATTCAAAGGGCTATAAAACTATGGGTACCCTTTGATCTGGTAATAACACTACTGGATCTGTATTCCAAAGAGATTATAAAAAAGGGGGAAGGACCTGCTTGAACAAAAATATTTATAGATGTTCTTTTTGTGGTGGCAAAGAATTGGAAAGTGAGGGGATGTCCCTCAATTGGGGAATGGCTGAACAAATTATGGTACATCTTGATAATGGAATACTATTATGCTTTAAGAAATGATAAGCAAGATGATTTTACAAAAAACTCAAAATATCTGCGGGAACTGATGCAGAGTGAAATAAACAGAACTGGGAGAACATTGTACACAACAACAATATCTGACTATGATTATCTGTGAAAACTTGGCAATTCACTGATCTGGGATAATCCTGAAAGACTTATGATGGGGAATGCTATCCACCTACAGAGAAAGAATTGTTGGAGTCATCTTTCACATCAGTGTATTTATGGTTTTATTTGGGGGTTTTGGTTATGTCTGAGTGTGCTCTTACAACAATGACCAATATAGAATTGTGTTTTGCATGACAATAAAAAGTGAGGGGAAAAAAGAAAATGAAGGATTTTTACTAGATGGAGACCCTTTTCAGCTTTAGATCTGTGATCCTTTTCAGAGAAGCAGGCAGGACTTTGGGATTCAACAAAATCAATCAAAAGTGCCCACTATATATAATGCAGGAGGCAGGATAGTGTAGTGCCATGTTGGCAAACCTATGACATGTGTGTGTGGAAGAGAGCTGCTTCCATCCCCCTCTCCATACACAGCTGAGGACATTTCTCTCATCACCTGACCCTTTGCCCAGCAGTCCAATGGGAGCACTTCCTCCCTCCCCTGTCTGGGGTAAAGTTTGTGGAGTTGAGGAGGGCTTACATTAGATGTGAGGATTGCAGTTTGGGCACTAGGTCTCATCCTTGAGGTTAGACCTTGGATTCAAGTTCTGCTTTTGACACATACTAATTATAGCTATATTGCTATGGTCAAGTCAATCAGTCAGTAAATGTCCATTTAGTAATTTCTATGTTCCAAGCACTGTGTTAAACATTGGGGATACTAAGAACCTCTTAACCTTGCAAGCCTTCTTGACAATTTCAATTTCATATGAGTTGGCTGCTATCTATATCAATGGGAATAATATCTGGAGGAGAAACATCCCACACTAATGGAATCCAAAGTCCAGAAAAGAAACAAAATGTGCAAGACACAACACTATGCAACCAACTATGTAGAAAAGGTGAAACCATCCTTACTCTCAAGAAGCTTACATTCTACTGGAAGATAGAATGTAGACATAAACAAATGCATACAAAGGAATCTAAGGAAGAAGAGACCACTAACACCTGGTAGTATTAGAGGAAGCTTCAGGAAGGAAATAGCATCTGAGTTAAGTCTTCAAAGAATATAACTAAAGATTGCAAGAGGTAGGGAACACATGACAGACAGAGGTTGGCTTGTGCAAGGTCTCAGAGACCCAAAACATTTCTTAAATTCTTTAAGCAACTAGGAATTAAGTTTAATTAGATTATAAGTTTCAATGAGGAAAATATTTTTCATTTTAAAAATTTTAATGTTATTATGAACTTTTAATAAATAATCATCAGAGACATTTCGATATTCAAAGGAAAACCAAAAATAGATGTGGATTATAATTTATTATATATTATTTGTTTGTCCCAATGTGTACATATTGTTGTTGTTGTTGTTTTAAAACCCTTATGTTCTGTTTTAGAATCAATTCTCAATATCGTTTCCAAGGCAGAAGACTGGTAAGGGATAGGCAATTGGGGTTAAGTGACTTGCCTAGAGTCACACAGCTAGGAAATGTCTGAAGCCACATTTGAACTCAAGACTTTCTATCTCTAGATCTGATTTTCTAATCCCTATGTCATCTAGGCCCCTATCTTATTATTTTTTCTTCTCAATATAATTAATTTTTAACTTCTGGTTCTAAAATCAAGGGGGTTGATAATGTTATCATTATTATTGATGTTAATGTTAGAAAGCTAGACTGATGACTGACTGTAGGGGTCCTAGGCTAAGAGTATTTGTATAATAATAGTAATAGGGATCCACTAATGGTTTTTGAGCAGGGAATTAACAAGGTTGGACTTATACCTTAGGAAGACTGTTTTGGCAGCTTAATAGAGGATGTATTGAAGAGGAGAGAAAGTGGCATCTGGGAGCCTGTTAGGAAGTATGTTAGTAGTCCAAGAGAGAGAGAGAGAGGGAGAGCCTGAACTCTCAATGGCTATGTTATTGAGAAGGCAGTGGAAATGGAAGATGCAAAGGCACACTAGAGTAAAGAAAAGAGTAGGAATCTGGCTTTGTAGTCAGGAAGATCCAGGTTTAAATTCTTATCTACTTCTGACATTTATGAACTGTGTACCCACGAGGGATTTGGTCTAGATGAACTCTGAGGTCCTTTTCTGCTCTGTATCTTGGATCCTGCTCCATGAGTAATCCTACTCAGGGAATTGCTGTTGAATAGAGGTAGGACTTTGGGATTCAACAAATTTGAGTCACTCAGCTTCAATTTTTTTTAAATAGGGGTACTATTAGACTTTAATGCCTACTGCACAGGGTTGTAATGAGGCTCAGATGAGATGATGTATGTAAAACACCTTGGAAACATTAAGTTACATAAATGTCAGGCATTATTGTGGAAGTAGAAGGAAACTGGATAGGTATTGAGGGTTCAGAGAGGGTAGCAGAGGGATCCAGATGGAAAAGTCAGAGATGACTTCAAGGTTAGGAATCTAGATGACTAGTAAGATGGTGGTATCTGAAGAGTGTTTTTTAGAGGGAAAGTAACATTCTGAATTGGAGATACCTAAACATGTTCAAATGGTCTTGCTTTTCCAGATAAAGTCATTCTACTGGACATACTTATTAGTAAGGGATAGAAGGCTCTGAAAATCTTAATTTCAAAGGGGTGAAGCTTCTTTGGACACAGACTATTATAGGGGAGGAAGAGTGGGGGAAGAGATATTATCATTCTAGATTTATAGTGCCAGAGAATTTCCCAAACAGCCTTGGCTTGAAGTGTCTTTTTTCCTCCTTTCAGGTGGGAAGTGAGAGAAGCACAGAGTGGGAATTGCTTTGTCTTTTTTCCTGGGCCAAGTCACCTAGTTATTGGTAAAGTGGTCCTTTGTGTGTGTGTGTGTGTGTGTGTGTGTGTGTGTGTGTGTGTGTGTGTGTTTCAACAGTCCCACCATGAAAGGGGCCTCTATATAAAGCTCAGGAGTCAATAGCCCTGAACAGATGTTTCCTTTCCACTGACACTTTCCTGCCCCAAATTAAAAATAGTCACCCTCTTTACCTCAGCACTTGGCTGTTGTAAGACACTTGAGCTCATAGCTTGGGATCTGGCTGTCTGAGGCAAGGCTCCATGGACCCTTGGTTCTGGTGATGGCCTCCCAAATCATTGGATCATGGATTGAAAGGTGGAAGGGACCAACCTCCTTATTTTGGACAGGTAGAAACTTAAGTGGGGAGAGGTGGAAAGATTTGTTCAGAATCACACAGCAGCAAGTAAGTATCTGAGGTGGAATTGGAAGCCAGATTTTCCTTACTCTAGATCCAGTACCCTAAGGATTCTACCATACCACTTAAATAAAGTAGAAATGCTAACGTGAAAAGACTGTTCCCAGCCCCTCGAAGGACGACCGTCATATTCTCCTCTCTGGGTTCTGCTCTTTGTTTTCTGGTCATTTATGATGTATGATGGAGGAGGAAAGAAGATGAGTTGAATGATAAAGGTCTCTGTTGAAAGGTTTTGACATTTCAATTCCATCTACCCCCTAAAAAGATGATGATAGCATACATGGCCAATATTCTATGCCCACCATTTCTGGTGAGGAATTATAGTGATAGATCAGGGTTAGTACATCACTGGGTTATATTCCTGGAAAACTTAATGAACTGCTGACGTCAAGAAGCTTCCTTAATAGTCATTGTGTTTCATCCATAGGAAATCAGACCAGAAGATTCTGCCTTTACAAAATATAAAAATAAATAAAAGAAAGTGGAGATATAAAATGTTTGTGGGGAAACTATGCTTCAGCCTCTCTGAGTTCCCACTCTCCAAAGGGAAGAAGATAGGGTTGGGAGCAGTAGGGGGGAAGCAGAACAAAAGTACAAGGCCCAGGACTTTCAATTTCCCAAACTCTTCCAAACTTAAAAAGGATCTTAAAATGGGTTTTTCAAACCTTTTTACCTCTCCTTTAATCTACAACAGAGGCAGTGATTGTGGCTCCAGAATATAACTCAAAATAAAATATTAATAGGCAAAAGAGGCAGAAAGTGGGCTCAGATGGAAAGAAATCCAACACCCATTTCCTAACCCTAATATGCTTGACCTCTAGGACACTTGGTTTCTTTCTTCAATAAGTTCAATGCGTAATTCACAGCCTTTCTCTCCGCCTCAACCCTTGTCCATGTCATACTAGGGGACTTCTACATTGATGTTCCCTCAACCCCACTAATCTCTCAGTTTAATATACACATTTCCTGTGACCTACTTCTCCATTCCACCTCATTTGTATGCAGAAATGGTCATATCCTTGGTCTTGCCATCACTCCCAAATGCTCCACTTCCATGATCAGGAACTCTGATATTTTCCTTATGTCATTACAATCTGTTGTCATTCCACCTCTCCTTCTGCCTTGCCGCTCCAAACCCTGCTGTTCATACTCACCATGACCTCCCATGCTTCAACCCTTCAGTTCTTTCCCAAGCCATCATCTCTGTACTGGCTGCATTCTCCTCCCTCTACATTTTGACCCCTTGGTGAACCATCTCAGCCTTGCACTATCTTCTCCTCTTAAGTCCTTTGCCCCTTATCTTCTGAACAATCTTGTCCTGCCAAGACTCAGTCTTACATTATCACCTTCTCCTCCCCATCTTCCACTACTTTTGCTCCTTACTATGTGCTGTTGACAAAATTGTAGAAAATCACAAAACCATTCTGAAAGGGTTCACTACAAAAATATTTTAAAACTAATTTACACCTCATTAATATATTCATTGTAACCCTAACCCAGGTGTTTTTCTAAACCTTTTCATCCCTGCTCTAAGTTTCCAGGGCTTCCTCTTCTCCACCTGCTTAGCTGAGAATCTTGCCTCATAGTTCACTGAAAAAATGGAGGTCATTCACTGAGAGTTCCTTCTTCTCTCCTTTTCTCACATCCTTTAAACACTTTCTGGGACTATCATCTCTTTCAACTCTTTCTTACATGAAGAAATGGCCCTTCTTGCCAAGAATAACCCTTCTATATGCACAAGTGGTCCATCCTACTCTCAAGCAGATTGCCAGCTCTGTGATCCCCACTCTCACTTGTCTTCAATTTCTGCATGTCTTGTAGCTGCTTCCCTTCTTCTAACAACATACTCATGTTTCATCCATCAAAAAAAAAAAAAAGAAAAACCTTTCACTTGATCCACACTAGCTCTCATCCCACAGCTCTCCTTCTGTTCTTTAAGAAGGTTGTTTACAAGAGGTACCTCTTCTTCCTTTCCTCCCACTCTTCTTAATTCTCTAGTTTGACTTCCAACCTAATTATTCAATCACAATTATTTTCCTCAAAGGCACAAACAATCTCTTAATTGAAAAATCTAATGGCCTTTTCTCAATTCTCATGCTTCTTTACTTCTCTGAAGACCTTGACACTGTGGGTCAACCTCTTCTTCTTGATACCCTCTTCCATCTAGGTTTTTGAAAAAATAAGTCTCTCCTGGTTCTCCTCCTACTATCTAACTGCTCCTTCTCAGTATCCTTTGTTGGATCTTCCTCTGGGTCAAGCCCTGGGTGTTTCACAAGGCTCTGACTTGGTGCTCTCTTCCTTCTCCTTCATACTATTTTACTTGGTGATTTCATTGGCTCCCATGGATTCAATATCATGTCTATGCTGAGAACTATATTCCTACTTATCCAGCCCTAACCTCTCTCCTAACTTTGTCTTACATATCCAACTGCCTTTTGCACATCTCTGACTGGATATTCCATAATTGACTTAAACTTTTTCAAAACTGAACTCACTATATTTCCCCCTAAACATTACTCTCTTTCCTATTTTCCTATTACTGTCAGGGGCACTACCATATTTCTAGTCACCCAGACCTGAAACTGAGGTGTTGTCCTCAACTTACTTTTCCACACTTTCCAGATCCAATCTGTTGTCCAGTCCTTTTGAATCTGCCTTCATAACATCTTTCATATATGCCCCTTCTCTCTTCTGACACTGATCCCATCCTAGTAAAGGTCTTTGTTATCCCATCACCTGATTATTACAATAGTTTTTAGTTGATCTGCCTGCCACAAGCCTATCCTCCACTCAGCTGTCAGAGTTATCTTCCTAAAGGGCTCAACAAACTCCAATGACTTTCTATAACCTCCAAGATCACAAAGTTAATTCTCTATTTGGCATTCAAAGCCCTTAATAATCTGCCTCATCTTTCCATCCCCCTCACACCTTTACAGTCTTCTTACTCCTCCCTCACTCCCATATATATATATACTCTGTGATCCAGTGACACTCCTCATTATTCTTTGAACAAATCACTCCATCTCTCAAGTCTGGGCATTTTCACTGGTTGTCTCCCATGCCTAAAATTCTTGTCCTCTTCACCTCTGCTTCCTGGCTCCATTGGCAAGTCTTCCAAGCTCTCTCTCTAAGCTGACTATCTTTAATTTATCCTATATAGAGTTTGTTTGCATGTAATTATTTGCAAGTTATTTCCCCCAAAAGACTGTGAACTCATTGAGAGAACAGATTGTCTTTTTTTTTCCTTTGTACCCCCAACATTTAACACAGAACTAGGCACACAGTGCCAGGACTAAAGAAATGTTGGTTGATTGACTGACTCAGCAAATCTAATCAACTCTCTTCCACAGGGTCCACTCTGTTGAACCTCTGTCTCCATCTCTGCAGTTGGCTAAGCAGTTTCACTTCTAGAAACTTCACAGTTTTTCCTTAGTGTACTAGGGAAATCCATGGAATCAAAATCCCCCACTGGAAGTTTTTGACCTCACCCAGGAAAGACCAGGCAGGCCCCATGGATCACAGACCACAATGACCCCAGATAATTCACTTGGGAGTGTCAATTTGTTATTTTCTCCTCTCTTGTTAGAAAGTCTTATCCTATCCGCATCTTGGGAGTGCCAAGACAAGAAAGATATATTGCACCCATTGTCCCAACCCACCACACCTGCCCCTATAGTTTCCCTTAAAATACATACACAAAACATGATATATCTTTTTACAAGGAACTCTTCTTTATGCAAGTACAGGTAAAAAGATGTCAAGGCTCAAGGGAATCTAAAAGGTATGAAATTCTGGTATTTTCAGCCCTCCTCCTGCCTGTCCCCCGTTTACCCTGAAGTTAGATTTCCTTTCTGTTCCTTCCAGACTTCCTGTGCTTTCAATTAACCAATAAACTATGTGTAACCTACAAAGAACTGATAAAAAGAAACATAGTTTTTTATATGCATCTCTTTTGTTGTTGGGGAAAAAAAGCTGTGTTAAGCTCTAAATATATACCAGGCCATGTGCTAGATATGATACAATGACAAAAAAAATGAAGCAATCCCTACCCTGAAAGAATTTATATTCTACTGGAGAAAACAACATGTACCTATATATCTAAAAAAAAATACAAGGCAGTTAAATAGGAAGAAAACTGTCTAGGAAGAAAACTGGGGCTGGTAGGGAGATCAGAAACAGACTACCTCTTATAGAAGGTAGTACTTGAATTCCTTCTTGAAGGAAGTTAGGGCTTCTATGAGGAAAGGATAGAGTGCATTCCAGGCATAAAATACAAAGACACATAGACAGGAAACACACTGTCACATGTGAGAGTTAAGAGATAAGGCCGGTTTAGCCAAATTGTACAGCATGTAGAGAGTTGAGCAAACTACAATAAGGCTGCAAAGATAGGGTGGAACCAGGTTATGAAGGGATTCAAAATCCAAACATAGTTTATATTTTGTGCTAGAAATAATATTCACTGGAATTTTTTTAGTAGAAGAGTGATGGGGTCAAATCTATCTTTGAGGAAGATCACTTTGGTAACAATGTGTAAGTTAAGATAGAGTGATGGGATCTGGGGCAGAAGGCCAGCTAAGAGATCAGTGCAATAGTTCATGGGTTAGAGACCGAAAATACATGAGTGGTGACTCATCCATTCAAGGGAGAGGCTGCAGGTGGAGAGAGAAAAAGACAGGTGTAAAAGATGTTCCGAGGGTAGAAACCTCAAGATTTAGCAACTGCTTAGATACGCTTTCTAAACACACATTCTTTTCCCGCCTACTCTCTTAGGAAAAGCACCAGGTCCCTGATAACACCTTTTATTTTTAAATTTTATTTTATATTTATTTTTATGTATAATTATTATATATAAAATACACTAATATATTTAATACAAATATATAAAAATAATATATAAGGTATAAATAAATGTCTATTAAAATGTAAAAATTTACTTATATTTAAAATTATTTTTATTATAATACAAAACAAATCTCCATATTGGTCATTGTTATAAGAGCACACTTATACATATCCAAAATCCCCAAATAAAATTTTGTAAATATGCTGATGTGAAAGATAGCATGCTTTGATTCACATCCATCAGACTCCAAAATTCATTCTCTGGAGGTAAATAACATTCCTCGTCATACATCTGTCAGGATTGTCCCAGATCATTGTGAGGCTGAGAGTAGCCAACTTTTCATAGTTGGTTATACAATATTGTGTATAATGTTCTTCCTAGTTCTGCTAATTTTGCTCTGCATCAGTTCCTGCAGATCTTTCCAGCTTTTTCTGGCATCATCTTGCTCTGATACCACCTTTTAAAGGGCCTGAAGTTCATACATAAAAATATATTGATTTTGTTTCTTAAGACTTGTATCTAAATATGAGAATGAAAGGCACCCCAACCCATGTTAGTTTCACTAAACAGCAAACAAAACCGGAGGAGGGGGGCCTCCATTGACCTGAAAATTCATTCAAACTAAGATTGACCCCTAATCCAAACCATTTTAGTCATTTTTTTAAGTGCTGAGGAAGCTCTGGGTTATAAGGAAATCCAAGTTTCTAGCCCTGCTTTCTCTCCTCATTCCTCTAATACTTTTCTCCTCTTCTCCAGATATAATGAGCCATGCAGAGCCTATTTCATGATGCCTTTTTTCCTCTCTCTAGCACAGTGCACAATTATAAACATAATGTTAAATTGAATGAGCTTGGGCAGCTAAGTGGCATAGTGGAGAGAGTGCTAGGCCTGGAGTCAAGAGGAACTGTGTTCAAATATGACCTCAGATATTTCTTAGCTCTGTTACTGGGCAAGTCATTTACTCATTTGCCTACTTCTTGCTCCTCTTCTGTCTAAGAATTGATACTTAGACAGAAGGTTAGGGTTTTAATAAATAAATAAAATGAACTGTGACCTTTCTGGCACCTAGAATAATAGATTTGGAGTTGAAAGGAATCTTAGAAATCATTGAGTTCCAATTCTCATTTGGAAAAAAAAAGGTTACAGAAAAGTTAAGAGATTTGTCCAAGGTCATAAAACTAGCAAGTGTCTGAATTAAGATTAGAACCCTAGTTTTCCTGGCTTCAAGTCCAATACTCTATCTGCTATACCACATTTAATAAATACCTGATGAATTGAGCTATGACTCCATTCTTAAGTTGGGGATTCTTCTATCAAAACATGATGACCATGTGGCATCCCAGTGGGTAAGCCAAGCCTTGATGGCCAGACTTTCTGCTGTTTCCAGTTCTTCCTCGCTTATAGTGGGGAAACAAGGGGCCCTTCTATGAGAGAGAATGGCAAGGGAGAAGACTCCAATGATGGGAGTTCCCAGAAACAGTATATATAAATAGAGAAAGAGGTTAAAAGGCACATGTCACTGTGTAGTCATAACTCTTCGTGACCACATTTGGGGTTTTCTTGGCAATGATACTGGAGTGGTTGGCCATATTCTTCTCCAGCTCATTTTGTAGTTAAGGAAACTGAGGTGAACAGGGTGAAGTGACTTGCCCAGAGTCACATAGCTAATAAGTGTCTGAGGCTAGATTTGAATTCAGGACATCCTGACTTCAAGACCCATCCTCTACCCACTCTGCCACCTAGCTTCCCTTAGAGGCAGATCGTAGCCCCCAACTCCTAGGAAGATCCCCAACCTTTGTCATTTACTTGTATATACCAGTGCACATGTAGGCTAGAGGAGATGATAGCAATTAAAAGGTACATGACTTGGATGGGAGCAAGGATGGGGGAGGAAAGGTCCATAGGGACACTAATTATAGATACTGGATGACTACTATCCTTTAATCAATCTGGGATCTGATTAATAAGAACACTTCCTCCACATATGCAGATCACAGAAAATCCTCCTCCTCATGTTCTCCCATAAATCCTTTATATCATATCCGCTCAGTGCTCTAGAGCTTTCTTCTAGTCTAAGTCTTTTCATATTTTGGGAATATGTTAAAACTCTCTCACCCTAACCTTCTTTCCTCTTCATATATATACTTAATGATATTGAAACAGATAGTGCATGAAGATTTTAACTCAGCAATACCACTACTACATTAGAGATCACATATAGGGGGAAAGGACCTACTTGTACAAAGATATTTGTAGCCATTCTTTTGTGGTGACAAAGAACTGGAGATTGAAGGGATGTTCATCAATTGGGATGGCTGAACAAGCTGTGGCATATGATTGAAATGGAATACTATTGTACCATCAGAAATTATAAATAAGATAATAATAAAAAATAAAAACCTGGAAATACTTATATGAAGTGACATAAAATGAAGTGAATAGAACCAGACTATTATATCCAGAATCGGCAATAATGTCTGATGATCAACTCTGAATGACTTTACTATTCTCAGCAGTTCAAGGATCCAGGATAACTAACTCCAAGAGGCACATGACAAAAAATTACTATTCATTGCCACAAAAGAATTTCATTCATGAGTTTTTCCTTGTATAAGCAACATGTGTCTTCTTTCATAGCAAAATGAACATGGGAATATGTATTGAATAGCAAATGTAAAACCTATGTTCTATTACCTGCTGTTTTAGGGAGAAGGGAGGAGAAGGAAGAAAGGAGAGAACATCTACATGTACTCTGGAAAAGAAAAATATAATTCAATTTTTTTGAAGATAGTGCAAAAGATCTGGAATCAGAAAGAGCCAAGTTCAAATCAGACCTCAGATATTCACTGATTGTACATCCTTGAACAATTCATTTAACTTCTGTCTACCTCAGTTTTCCCAACTGCAAAATGGGGATAATAATAGCAACTACCTCAGAGCATTATTGCAAGGATCAAATAAGATACTCTTCATTAGTAGTTGTGACCTAGATAAAAATCCAGTAAAGGAGAAGGAGACAGGAAAAGAACCCAGATAATGTATTTTGATGAAAATCTGAAGAAAAAAGATTATCAAGGAGAAGGTGATTGATAGTACCAAAGCCTTTAGAGCAGTTAAGAAGAATAATAGAGAATATTTGGCAAATATATGAGGGCAGGAGTTGAGAAAGAGAAAAAATTGTGAGTCAGGCACTGCAGTCATTGAAGAAAGAAGGACAGTGCCCTGGCAATCAGCACATAATAATACCAGAATTTTAATTGAGTAGTAGATATAGATTGGATAAACTTCCAAGGAGGAGAGGTTATTAAGTGATAGGCATAGAGAAAAAGTCTTATTCTATTTTCTAACACATTGTTAGGCAGTTGCTTTTTCTTCTGCTATCATATCTAAACTCACCTCTTTGTAATTTCCATCCATTGTTCCACCTCTGCTTTCTGGAATCATGAAGAACCAATCTAAAACTCTTTCCACATAACAATTTTTCATATACATGAACATGGCTATCATTTTCCCCTACGTCAATCTCTTTTCTAATCTAAATATCTCCAATTTCTTCATTTTACCCTCAACTGCATGACTCTTCACCATCATTGTTGCCCTTCCATGAAAGTTACCCATCTTATCAATTTCTATCCTAAAATGTGGTATCCAGATCCAAACATAATATGTAGGCTACTGTCTGACGTGAGTACAATACTGATATCCCTAACATCTTTCTATTCCTGGATATTCTCCATCTCTTAATGAAGACCACTACTCCTATAGGTTTTGTACCTGCCATGGCACCTTGTTAATTCATAATGACCTCGTCATTTACTAAAATCTCTACATTTTTAGACATATTATTATATAGATATATTGTACTTGTAAAATTAATTTTCACCTTTCACCCCACTACATTTCATCTTATTACATTCAGTCCAATGTTCTAATCTGTCAAACTCTTTTTGAATCTTGTCATCTCATGAGATAGTTCTCTCTCCCAGCCTGTGACTTCTACAGACTTAAGCAGGCAGTCTTTGCCTTTATCCGAATCATTGATAAAAATATTAAACTGCACAGGCCAGAGACACTGGAGCCACTCCTTGAGAGCTCTGTCCATGTTGGAATTGAGTCATACAAATGGCTATTCTTTTAGATTCCATTTCCAATTTTACCTACTTGTACTATCATTTAGCTCACATTTTCCCTAGTTTCTACAGGAAAAGCTAAAAAAACTGATAGATAAATCTTTCTCTCTTCTGAGCTCCAGATTCACATCTCTAAGTGCTTACAGGGCAGCTCCATCTTGATATCCTACCAGGCAAGTGATCCTCAATGTGTCCCAAACCAAATTTACTATATTTCCCTGTAAGCCTATTCCTTATTCCAAAATTACCACTTTATTATCGTCTCTAGCACCACCATTAACACAGTTTTCTATGTTCAAAACTTCATGGCTATCTTTACTTGTTCCTTCCCCTTTTGCTTTTATATCCATTCAGCTCTTAGATTCTTTTAAATGAACCTCTGCTGTAATAGTTCTGCATCAAATGAACCTTTGCTTTAATATTTTTGTATATATGTTAATATGCAGAATATATGTATGTGTACATATATTAATAGTCACTGCTAATCTTCTGGGTATTAAAACGACCTTCTCTTAGATTTCTTTGCCTCCACTATCTACCCTTTCTTTTTTTAAACCCTTACCTTCCATCTTAGAATCACTACTATGTATTAGTTCAAAGGAAGAAGCGTGGTATGGGCTAGCCAATGGGGGTTAAGTGATTTGCTCAGCATCACACAATTAGGACATGCCTGAGACCAGATTTGAACCTAGGACCTACAGTCCCTAGCCCTGGCTCTCAATCCACTGAGCCATGCAGCTGCCCCAGTACTATCTACCCTTTCAATCTATTTTTTACACTGTAAGAATATTCTTTCCTATGCATAGATATAATCATGTCACCACTCCAATTTAAAAAAAATTCTCAATGACTCCCTACCTCCTATCAAGTAAAGATTGGACTCTTTTGCCAGATATCCAAAACCATCTACAAAGCAGTACCACACTATCTTTTCCAACTTTATTTCATATTATATCCTTATGTGAAACTTGACAACTCTCTGCCCTCTCCTAATATGTGCCATACTTTCTCCCAGTTCCCTGTGTTTTTTCCATGTATTTCCCAGGCATGAAATGATCTCTTATTTCATCTTCTGAATTCCTGTTCATCCTTTAAAGTCCAACTTAAATGTCACTTCTTCCATATAACTTTTCTTGTTTGATTTCAAGTGGATAATGATCTACCTGCTCATTGTCTTGTTTCTTTCAAATATATCTTTTTCAGACAAACTGTTGTATAAGCATGACTTTCCCTCCAGTACTTATAAAGTGGCAATGTAGTTTTCTGAATATGCAATATAATTTGTGTTTTATTTCCCTCCTAGATTGTAAAGCCCATGAGGACAGCCCAAGGTAATATAAAATACTCTGGGGAAACTAACATAGTCTCTCTCTGGTTCTCAGTTTTGCCATCTGTAAAATGAGGGGGTTGGGCCCTAAGGTCTCTTGCAATTCTTAAGCCCTATGGTCTTTCTATTTTTTAAAACCCTTTCCTCTAATGAACTGGAGGAATTCCATGCAAACTGGAACAACCTCCAGGAATTGATGCAGAGCTAAAGGAACAGAACCAGGAGAACATTGTACACAGAGACTGATACATTGTGGTACAATCAAATGTAATGGACTTCTCTACTAGCAGCAATGCAATGATCCAGGACAATTCTGAGGGACTTATGAGAAAGAACGTTATCCATATTCAGAGAAAACTGTGGGAGTAGAAACACAGAAGAAAAACAACTCCTTGATTGTAGCAAATATCAACAATATAAAAACAGGTCTTGATCAACGATACATGTAAACCCCAGTGGAATTGTGTGCCAGCTATGGGAGGGGGTGGGGAGAGGGGAGGGAAAGAACATGAATCTTGTAACCATGGAAAAATATTCTAAATTAATTAAATAAAATTTTCCAAAACAAAAAAAGTACTCTTGGGACTCTGCCTAGGGGCTCCCTCTTAAAGATAAAACAAAAGAGAATAAAACCCTTTCCTCCCACCTTAGAATCAGTACTATGTATTGGTTCCAAGGCAGGAGGGATAAGGGCTAAGCAATGGGGGTTAAGTGACTTGCCCAGGGTCACACAGCTGGGAAGTGACTGAGGTCACATTTGAACCTAGGACCTCCCATCTGTAGACCTGGCTCTCAATCCACTAAGCTACCCAGTTGCCCCCATCTACAGTCTTTATAAACTTTGATCTTGCCTAGTACAGGGTAACCAATAGACATCAATTGATCAACCAATATTTATTAAATTCCTACCATCTTCCAGGCTCTGTGCCAGGCACTAGGGATACAATACAAAGAATGAAACAATCCTTACTCTCACATGTCATATCTATGCTTTCTTTGTGCTTTGCACAGAGTAACTGCTTTAAAATAATGTTTATAGAATTCAAGAAAAATGCTGTCAACTTTATATTGCTCAAACTATACCTATTGACATATCTTATGTGGTAAGGATGTTTTATATTCAGAAGATTACTAGCTGTGTGATTTGGAGAAAGCCTCAGTTTCCTCATCTGTAAAATGGGGATAATAATAAATAATAGCACCTACCTCACAGGATTGTTGTGAGGATCCAGTGAGATAATATTTGTAAGGTGCTTTGCAAATTGTAAAGTTCCATAGAATGTTAGGAATATTAGGGAATTCATATTCATGAATCAGGTACAAGGGGAGGCATAAAAAAGGCTCTTCTTTTGAGGAGCTCAAAGTATGATGAGGTAGAAAACGTGAAAACAATTCTGTGTAAACTAGATATATACAGGACAAACTGGGGACAGTCAGAGGGAAGGCACCAGTAGGAAGGGGGATTGGAAATGGTTTCTCCCAGACGACCAGATTTCGCCTAATATACTGAAGCTCCTTTGTGGCAATGTGAGTAGTACTACATATCTCGGTCCCCTACTGTATAGAAAACTCCTTGAAGACAGGAAGTCACTGATTTCTTCAGGCTTGTTACCCTCACATGCCCTTGCAGTCTCTAATAAACATGTCGATCGGTTGCTCGTGCTATGTGATCTTTAAAAATTTTTAGACAAAGCTTAGGCTCTGAGGCTACCTGCCTAGGGGGGGGAGGGAGAGAGAGAGAGAGAGAGAGAGAGAGAGAGAGAGAGAGAGAGAGAGAGAGAGAGAGAGAGAGAGAGAGAGAGAGAGAGAGAGAGAGAGAGAGAGAGAGAGAGAGAGAGAGAGAGAGAGAGAGAGAGAGAGAGAGAGAGAGAGAGAGAGAGAGAGAGAGAGAGAGAGAGAGAGAGAGAGAGAGAGAGAGAGAGAGAGAGAGAGCTCTTTGAGACACACTGAAGAATGATGTCGAGTGGGCGTTGGGTCTGGGGAGGCACAAAGGGGTTAAAAGGAACGTGGAAACCAAACCTTCAGAGCCCAAGGAAGAAGGGTCATTGAATCTATATAAAGCTGGAAGAAGCGCCCCTGGGTCAAACAAACTACCTCCCAGGGTCCGAACAGCCACTCTCCCACTGCTGTGAATACAGCTGCCACCCCCGCCCTCCGCCCGCACCCCCTCCCACTCTTAGGCTGACTAGAAAAGCCCACGGAAACCGCGAAGGAGCCCGGGCAGGCCCTGCCCAGAGTCAAAAGGAGGAGGGGGAAGGGGGAAAGCCAGTATCCCCCACCCCCGGCGGAGGGGGCGGGAAGCGAGCTGCGGGCGCGGGGCAGCTTGCTGGACTTTGTGCAGCTGCCTGGGAGAGCGGAGCTGCAAGGATGCTGCTGCCGAGAAGCGGGAGCGCGGGGCGGCGACCGCAGCTTTGGGCGACCCTCCTCTGTTTGCTGAGTTTGCTGTGTGAGTACGAGGGACCCGGGCGCAGGGCCCAGGGCACCCAGGCGTGCGGCTAAGAGGAGGGAGCTTGCTAAGATGTTGGGGTGGGGGAAGGTGTTGCAGGCGGGGTTACCGGGAGATCTCGACCCTCCTAATCAAGGTACATCTCTTCCTTGGGAGAGGCGGCCGCTGGCTTGGACTCAGGCAGTGCCTCGAAGGGTTCTAGGAAATTCTAAGGGGAATTATTGGAGCGGGACGCAGTCGGGACGCCGAATAGAGCGAAACTACTTTTTGGAGTTATTTGGGAGAGGGGGTTTGAAGGATGGGAAATGACCAAATATTAGAGAGAGAGAGAGAGAGTGTGTGTGTGTGTGTGTGTGTGTGTGTGTAGGTGTGGAGTCCGGGTTCCCATGGGATGGTGCTTTGGAAATGCTGGCCAAATGAAAGGGGACAGCGGAGCTACCTGCCTGGCGCCAGGGGTTGCTTGCGATGATTGACCTCCGCCTCCCAAGGACTGTCTGAACCGAGATTGGAGACCTAGGAGGAAAGGGGGGAGGCCGTGATTGTGGTGCGTGGGAGATGCCCACATCCTTTCGTAATGGGTGGCAGAATTAGGTGCCCAATGAAGAGATTGGAATCAAGAACAGGTACTTTTAGTACTGCTTTAAAATACCACCCTCAAAGGTCACCCTTTCTTACAACTGGGCCTTGCGCCTAGTAGGTGTGAAATATTTGTTTCTGGTCAGACCGCCCCATTCTCCAGTGTCCCTCGAGTATTCAAAGGGTTAACGCTGTGTGAAGTTCCTTCCACCCCTGCCGGGGGTTTCACTTAAGGGTGCCCCGATATTCCCTCCCTTCTGCCCTTTCCTCGAGGCCCGGGCTATGAACTCCACAGCGAATGCTCTGAAACTCGCAGCTCCTAGGCCCCTTGAACACAGACAGCCTCATTGGCTCTGCTCATAGGGTCCCACCCAGTTGGAGAGAAAGCCGCTTTGGGCCGGGGGAGGGGGGGGGCGAAGGAGGAGGTGTTGAGTGCTCCAGGGTGTGGTTGCCTCAGACCCCCAGCCCGTGGTTTATCCCGCCTCCCCTACCCCCGTGGCAGCGACACGGAGGGGGTGTGTCTGAAGCCTTGGAACGGAGTAGCTCTCCCCTAGGTGTTAAGGCCCAGTCACGGAGAAGGGATGGAGTTGGCTGGGAGTTAAGATTCCAATCGGATGCTCCGTTCTTCTTTGGCATCGCCGCTTTAAATGATGTGATCCTGGTGCTTTAGTTCCACTGCGGCCTTGTTTTCATTTAGTTTATCCCTATCTCGTTGTGGGTAAGGGGAGAAGGGAAGAAGCGGCAACCTCGGGTAGGTGAGCTGGGCTCTACCACCTGTTGCAGAGAGAGATAGAATTAAGAGGGAAAGGGGGAGGGGAGAGGGAGAGAGATAGGCAGAATAATTGAGTCTCCCCAGCCTGGAAACTCAGTGTCTTAAATTCTAGTGGTTGCAATACCTTGCTGCTGGGTGTCACCATGGGCAAACTTTAGGAATCAGTGCTGGCAAGAAATTAGAAACCTAATTTGACCTTCATTTTACAGGTAAGGGAAACTGAGGCTTAGACAGGCTAAAGGACTTAACCAAGATGGCCAAAGGGATAAGAAGCTAGGGCAGGATCCATACCCAGGGCCTCCAAGTCCAAGCCCAGTTCCCTTACTCCCACCTCATCTCTTCTCTGATGATCAATAGAATTTCCCAGATACAGACCAATATCGTCATCTTTGCTGTACAAGGAGTTCTCAGGAACTGATGAGAACCGGCCCCAGAGCAGAGAGGAGATAATGTACTTTCCTCAGTTCCTTGGAGATAGGTGGGACTGTGGGTGGGGGAATATAAAAGATGCTGTGAGGCATTTTATATTCCCCCTGATCTTGCTTAATTGCTTCTTGGTTATAAAGGAATACTTTGGGGCAGCTATATGGCACATTGGTAGACCCTCTGTACCTAAATTCTAAAAGATCTGAGTTCAAATTTATTCCCAGATCTTCACTAGTTATGTGACTCTGGACAAGTCACCTAACCTGTTTGCCTCTGTATACTCATCTGCAAAATGGTAATGATAATATGAAGACCCATTCAGATAAATATATAATATAAAATGACATTTGTAAAGCAGAAGTATAAATGTTAGCTATTAAGGGGGCAGGGAATGATTATAATACAGACACAAATAGCATCAGTAGTGTCTTTATTTTTTTAAAGTTGTTTAAGAAAAGAATGAAAGAATTGATTGAGTTAGGTGCTGCTTTGATATCCTATCCAAGAAGGGGTATTCTAGAAATCCTGTATAAAAACCAAAAAGATGAGAGGCTTGCAGGGGAAAGAATCAGGAGCCAGGGTTATAGTGAAACCCAGGAAAATATATAGTTTTTTTCAAGAGTGAAGGTAATCAAAGATCTTCAGGCACTGGCCCCCTTTACACACACTGTCTGTTTGTCTGTCTCAATCTCTCTCTCTCTCTCTCTCTCTCTCTCTCTCTCTCTCTCTCTCTCTCTCTCTCTCTCTCTCTCTTTCTCTTTCTCGGGAAAAGCTGCTCCTTTGCTGCTGGGGAAAGGTATATGTGTGGGAGAGTGTCAGAGAGGCAATAACCCCCATTTTGAGTGGCCTGTTCCTTTTTGTGGTCTGGAAGCCTTGGCATGACAGAGGCAGAAATCTTGACCCAGGCTATATTTTCAGCCCCAGAAGAAAAGGGATATTGGAAAGGAGAAGGGGGAGGGTGGAGGTACAGAACTACACATGCTCAGGTTATCAGCTTCCTCTAACACCTCCCCTCACATTCCTCCTCTTCCTTTGGGTCCTTCGTGCCTATCAACCCCACACCCATATCCTGTCTGGGGCTATGTGTAAGAGGGGAAAAAAAGAAAAGGGAAAAGAATTGTATGGGATATTTCCAGAGGGGAGAGGGCTCCACCCTTTGAATCCCAGCCACATGGCAGTTGGAGAGGAGCAGACTAAGGGGCTGCTGCCTGACAAAGTCAGTGACAGGGCCAGATCTGCCTGGACAGAATTTATAGATTCTCCTTAGTGCAGTTCCCACTTATTGAGCAAGATGTAGCCCAACGCCTCATTACCTAAATTCCATTTAATGAATGTCAGCTAGTACCTACTATGGGTGGGACTGGGGAAGGGGCAATGAATTTGTGGTTATAGTGGAAAGAGCCATGACTCTGGACTTAGAGGATCTGGGTTCAGATCTTTTCAGTGCTTACTACCTGTGTGACTGAAGGAATGATCTTTAACCTTTCTGGGGATAGTTTCATCCTTTGTAAAATGAAGGGATTGAACTAGATGATGATGATGATGATGATGTTGATAATAGCTGGCATTTATATAGCAGTTCAAGGTTTACAGAGTGCTTTACATATATTTCCTCCCTTTCTCTTTCCTTCCTTCCTTCCTTCCTTCCTTCCTTCCTCTCTCCTTTCATTTTTTCTTTTTCTTCCTTCCTTCCTTCCTTCCTTCCTTCCTTCCTTCCTTCCTTCCTTCCTTCCTTCCTTCCTTCCTTCCTTCCTTCCTTCCTTCCTTCCTTCCATCCTACCTACCTACCTACCTACCTACCTACCTACCTTCCTACCAATTCTAAGATAGAAGAGCAGAAAAGGCTAGGCAATCTGGGTTAAGTGGCTTGCCTAGGGTCACAAGCTAGAATGTATCTGAAGCCAAATTTGAACCCAGGTCCTCCTGACTCCAGACCTGGTGCTCTGTCCACTGTGTTACCTACTTGCCCTCATATGTTTTTTCATTTTGTCCTCACAACCTTGTGAAGTAAATGCTATTACAGATAAGGAAACTGAGACTAGGAGAAATCAAGTGATTTGCCCAAGTATGCACAGCTAGTAAGTTTCTGATTCTGGATTTGAACCCAGATCTGCATGACTTCAGATCTAGTACTCTAACAGCTATACCACCTAGCTGTCCAGTGGTGATTCCTGTGGTACCTTCTGCATCAATTAATAAGTACTTATATGTGCCAGGCACTGTTTTAGAATTGAGGATATAAAAGTGGAGCAGAACAGAATACAGAGTGCTGAGCCTGGAATCAGAAAGACCTGAGTTCAAATGTGGCCTCACATACCTATTAGCTATGTGATCTCAGATCAATCACTTGACTTCTCCCTGCCTCAATTTCTTTATTTTTCAAATGAGGATATTAATAGCACCTACTTATCAAAATGGTTGTGAGAATAAAATATATTTATAAAGTGCTTTTAAAAATCTTTAAAGTACCTTGCAAATGCTAGTCTTTTTTTAAGTCTCTAATCTTGAAGAGTTTACAAAATACTATTGGCCCAGTGGATAGGGCCCCAGCCCTGAATTCAGGAAGACTTGAGTTCAAATATAGCCTCAGACAGGAGCTGTGTGACCTTGAACAAGTCACTTAATTCTGTTTACCTCAGTTTCCTCCTCTGTACAATGAGCTGGAGCCGGAAATGACAAACCATTCCAGTATCCTTGATAAGAAAACCCCAGATGAGGTTACCAAGAGTTGGATGTGATGGAACAACAAAAAGAGCTTCAAGGAAGGCTTCTTGGAGGAGGAAGCAATTTAAGTTAGACTGTGATGGATAGGCTTTTTGACATGTAATCCCCACCAGTCCCTTGCCTCCCTCCTACCCATAATTCCTTTATCCTAAAGCTCAGGGCACATCAGTTAATCAGGCTGTCAAAAATTCACAAGTGGTTTTCTGAAGTTTCCCATTTGGTCAGTGCATGTATTGAGGCCACCCAAATCTTCTAAATCAAATCCACAAATTTTAGTCTGTCTAGACATGCTTAGGCAGAGTTCTATGAAAACCAATGAGAAAGGAGAGGCAGTGATTTTTTTTGGACCCTGATCATATGGACCAATGCTTGTTTTCCAAGTTAGATTTTTAACTGACCCCACCCTTATGATGCTCTGGACCCTTGTTTGGGGACTGGAGAGATGAAGGCCAGAAGAAAAAAGTCTTCTTGTTGTTTTTCCTGAACCATTTCCAAAATAGAAAAAGTTTCCTTGGGGATGGGGAGGGGGTAAGATTCCCTAACTTATCCCAGGTCTCCTTTCTTGGTCTCCACCTCCACTTCTTATATATATCACTAGTGCTTGTGAGGAAATGAGATAAGTGTAGAGCATGTAGCATAATGCCTTGCCTTCAGTGCTAAATAAAATGTTAGCTATTGTTATTTTTGTTGTTATTATTATTGTGATTGATGAGGACACATGTTGCCCTTGCCAGCTAGAGCACATGAGAGTCGGAAGTTGGAGGGCAGAACCCACTGGGCTACTTTGCTTTTTTTTTATTTGATCATTTCCAAGCATTATTCATTGGAGACAAAGATCATTTTCTTTTCCTCTCCTCTCCCCACCTCTCCCATAGCTGATGCGGGATTCCACTGGGTATCACATGTGTTCTTGATTCAAACCCATTTCCATGTTGTTGGTATTTGCTCTAGAGTGTTCATTTAGAGTCTCTCCTCAGACATGTCCCCTCAACCCCTGTAGTCAAGCAGTTGCTTTTCCTTGTTGTTTTTACTCCCACAGTTTGTCCTCTGCTTGTGGATAGTGTTTTTCTCCTAGATCCCTGCAGATTGTTCAGGGACATTACACCGCCACTAATGGAGACGTCCATTACGTTCGATTATACCACAGTGTATCAGTCTCTGTGTACAATGTTTTCCTGGTTCTGCTCCTTTCGCTCTGCATCACTTCCTGGAGGTTGTTCCAGTCTCCATGGAATTCCTCCACTTTATTATTCCTTTGAGCACAATAGTATACCATCACCAACAGATACCACAATTTGTTCAGCCATTCCCCAATTGAAGGGCATCCCCTCATTTTCCAATTTTTGGCCACCATAAAGAGTGCAGCTATGAATATTTTTGTACAAGTCTTTTTCCTTATTATCTCTTTGGGGTACAAACCCAGCAGTGCTTTGGCTGGATCAAAGGGCAGACAATCTTTTATCGCCCTTTGGGCAAAGTTCCAAATTGCCCTCCAGAATGGTTGGATCAATTCACAACTCCACCAACAATGCATTAATGTCCCTACTTTGTCACACCCCCTCCAGCATTCACTACTTTCCTCTGCTGTCATGTTAGCCAATCTGCTATGTGTGAGGTGATACCTCGGAGTTGTTTTGATTTGCATCTCTCTAATTATAAGAGATGTAGAGCATTTTTTCATGTGCTTATTAATAGTTTTGATTTCTTTATCTGAAAACTGCCTATTCATGTCCCTTATCCACTGGGCTACTTTCTGCCATGCCAGGAGCCCTCATTCTCACTGGTACTATGTAGACAGAGATATAACAATTTAGATGGCCCTGATAGCACTTAAATGCCTTTAGCAGAAAATAATAATAGCCAGCATTTCTATAGGACTTTAAGATTGGTAAAGTACTTTACAAATATTATCTCATTTGATCCTCACAATAAGCCTGGGAGGTGGGTGCTATCATTATCCTCATTTTAAAGATGGGGAAACTGAGGCATACAGGTCAAGCGATTAGTCCAGAGACATCCAGCTAGTATTTGAGACTAGATTTGAACTTGGGTCCTTCTATCCACTTTGCCACTTGGCTGCCTAAAAGTTTAGTACCTTGTTTGTTTTTAAAAATCCTTATCTTCCATCTTAGAATCAATTCTTTTTTAAACCCTTACCTTCTGTCTTAGAATCAATACTGTGTACTGGCTCCAAGGTAGAAGAGTGCTAAATGCTAGGCAATGGGAGTTAAAGTGACTTGCCCAGGGTCACACAGCTAGGAAGTGTCTGAGGTAAATTTTGAACCCAGGACCTTATTAATTGAACTTCTTAGCATCTTATGAATAAGAGTGATTATTTAAAGGGGCAGCTAGGTGGCACAGTGGCTAGAAAGCCAGGTCTAGAGACCTGGTTCAAATGTGACCTCAGAAATTTATTCTAGCTGTGTGACCCTGAGCAAGTCATTTAACCCCTATTTCCCTAACTCTTAACACTCTTCTACCTTGGAGCCAGTACACAGTATTGATTCTAAGACAGAAGGTAAGGGTTTAAAAAAAAGAATGATTAGTTACCAAATAACTATTTCCTTCTTTGGTCTACTAAATGCACTCCTCCCAAGCTGCAATGGATTCTTCCCATAAGGATCACCATCCCTGAAGGTGAGAAATGCTACTGTTTTCTCTTTGACTTGCCCAACAGATTTTTTAGTTTGGGCTCTTGTATAGCTATGGGGAAACAGAAGGAATTGTCTGGAAGCAGGGATGTCTTGGTCCAGGGGGTAGCTAGGTGACAGAGAGGTCAAGAACTGGCATCTGAAATTCTTTAAGTGGGTAGGAGCACAATGAGAGACAAATAGGGGTGGCGCCATAGGCGTATTCTCCCTCATGCCAAGCCATTTGCACTATTGGTTCTCAGGCAGTCTCCCCTTCTAGAGAGGAATTGTAATCTGCTTGCCATAGGAGGTGCCTGTGTCAAATTGGGACTGGGGCATTAGCCTTTCAAATTCGTACCTCCTACCTTTATCTGTTGGCTGGCCATAGATGCAGAGGAAATAGCATTTTGGCTTAATAGAAGAGAGCAAAAGGCTGCCCTATCCAGAGATTTAAAAAAAATTCTGTAGCAGTGGCCTTCTCCAGGCAGTCAACTGGAGGTCATCCTGGCCATTCTCCTGCTTCTATATGAAATGGGTGTATGCAGTTATTCAACCGAGGATAACTATTGAGATTCTCCATTGCACTTCGGGGCCTTTGCCAGTTATCTTGACTTTTGCCTCCAAAATCTAGTTTAAAAAACAAGTCTTGTGATGTCATTGATCCTCTTCAAAAAATGAAGGATGAATAACAACTGAGCTTCTAGCAACCCTAAAATAGATAATCTGAGTTATGTAGTATAGAGTTGTGATTCTGGAGCCAGAGGACCTGGGTTCAAATCCAGACTCTGCTTCTTCCTAGCTCTGTTACCTTGAATAAATTACCTAACCTTTTTGAGTTTCAGTTTCCTGATCTAAAGATGAGAATAGATAAACTAGATGATAATAATAATGTTATCATTTAAATTACACTTTAAAATTTAATTTTTTTTACTAATATAGATTACATTTTAAGGTTTGCAAAGCATTTTACATATATTCTTTTCTTTGGTCCTCACAATAACCCTATGTGGTAGGTGCTTTTATTATCCCCATTTTATAGATGAAAAAAACTGAGCCTGGGAGAGATCAAATGTGCCAGGGGCACACAGATAATAAGTTTCTAGGATGGGATTTGAACTCATTTCTTACTGAATCCAAGTCTGACATTCTAGGAACTCATTACACCAACTGGATGCCCTCTAAAGTCCTCTTCAGCTGTAAGTTTGAGGTCTTATATTCATTCAATGATTAGAACGTAGCCTTGCAATTTGATGCAACATTCATTCAATAAAGGAATTCCTTCTACAATACTGGACTGGTGGTCCCGGAGCCTTGCTCTGATTATCTCCAGTGATGTAAAGCTCACAGTTGCCCAAGGCAGCAGGTTCTATTGCTGGACAGTTCCAATTGTTACAAAAGTCCTTTCATATCTCGTTTAAATCTGCCTTGCCAGACTCCCTCTCTCTGTCTCTCTCTCTGTGTCTCTCTGTCTATCTGTCTGCCTGTCTGTCTGTCTGTCTGTCTCTCCCCCCTTCTCTCTATCTCTCTGTCTGTCTCTCCTTATCTCTCTCCTCTCTGCCTGTCTTTTAAGTGACTTGCCCAGGGTCACATAACTAGAAAGCATCTGAGGCCAGATTTGACCACAGGGCCTCCCATCTCAAGGTCTGATTCTCAATCCACTGAGCCACCTAGCTGCCCCCTCACCCTGTTCTCTGCCCATTGCTACTACTTCTGCCTCCTAACACAAAGACAATATCAAATTTCAGATATTGTCTCAATTATAGCAACTGCTTCCTTTGACCTCCTCAGCCTATTCCTAAAAGATATATTAGTTTTGACTCAGGATATATTTTTCAATCTCAAACCTCCCACCCTGTGCCCTGGGTGAGCAAGACAAGATAAAATGGCAGCATTTAGGCCACATTTGTCAAAGGAACAGAGAAGGGAGGAGGAATGAGGGATGGAGTGCTCTTCTAGTCTTAGAAGACCACTATCATGTCTTGAAAAAAGTCTTCTCTTTTCCAGGTCAGATATCCTCAAATCTTCCAAACATTCCTCTGATGTATGTTTCCCAGACTCCTCAGATACCGGGCTTACTCGCTTCCAAAAAGGATGCAGAAGTTTGACAATGGCCCTCTTTGAAATGGGACATCCAGTGCTGTAGATATCCAAATAGTCACTAAATATTCAAGGATCTATTATGTTCCTAGGACTTTGTTGCTTCTAATATGATATAGGCTTGAAAACAACATGGCCAGACTTGTTAGAAATGTTTGTAAACTAAAAGTCAGCAGGCTGTAAAAAATGAGAACTTCTATAAGGAAAGTGCAGTGAGTTTTTGATACCTCTTTTGGCTGCCCACATGCCCTTCTTTGGATCAGAGGTGAAGTTCTAGATGGTTGAGTTCTGCACAAGTGTAGTTATATTCCCTGTCTTCAAGGAGTTTGCATTCTAGTTGGGGAGACATCCATGAAACAAACAATAGAAGAACATTCTCAGTAGACTACTTAATGACTTGGTTTGAACTCAAAGTGTAAACATCATGGTAGGAAGAACCTGACAAAAAAAGTTGTGAGGAAGAAAGATTCCACCTTGCCCTGTTCAAGTACCTCGCAATCTTTCCAAGCCACTCTGGAGTTGAGGACATTTTGCCCTAGAAAAAAAGAAAGGAAGATAATAATAACTGACATTTTATAGCCACTTAAAAGTTTACTAAGTTCTGTATATATTTTACTTCTTTGGAACCTCACAACCTTGGGAGAAGGTCTGTGGGAATTATTCTCCCGAATTTACAGATGGAAAATGTGAAATGCAAAGAGGTGAAAGATTTGCTCAATTATGATCACCTCAGCATCTGTGGGGGAATTTGAACGCACATCTTCCTAACTCCAAGCCTTACCCTATGTAGCACCTACATAATTATCCTCATTTTTATGGTGTTTAGAATTGACAAATAGTTTTTCTCACTACTAGACCCCAGTGAGGTAAGTTGTGCAAGCATTATTAGTTCTAGTTTTATAGAAGAGGAGCTAAAGCTCAGAAGGATTCTGGTACTGGAACTGATTTCATTGATGTAGAAGAACTCCAGATGAGAAAACTCCCTCTACCAATACAGGTCAACACCTTCTCTGACAAGTCTGTGGCTTGTCCAGGGCCTCACATGATAGGCATCAGAGGCAGGTCTTGAACCCAGGCTTCAATCCCAGTTCTCTGTCCTTTTCACCCCTTTCTTGACATATCTCACAAAGGATCTGATCTGAAGTTGGGTCTTTTAACTCTACCTCCAGCCTTCTTTCCGTTATTTTCGTTGTTTTAGGTCATGTCTAACTCTTCACAGCACATTTGAAGTTTTCTTGGCAAAGATACTGGAGAGGCTTGACATTTCCTTCTCCCAGCTCATTTTACAGATAAGGAAATTGAGGCAAACATGATTAAGTGGATTCTCCAGGGTCACACAGCTGGTGTCTGAGGCTGGATTTGAACCTAGGAAGATGAGTCTTCCTGTTCTAGGCCTGGCACTCTATCCACCGCACCATCTACCTGTTCATATATCACTATACACAGATTTTCAGGGGGGCTCATGGGTAGGGGGATAGGAGACAGAATCAAAGGAGTAATTTTATGACACCTGTCAGCCATGACTACTGTGACAGTCATTCTCTCAGGACAGAGGCCATTTCTCTCCAGTCCATAAAGACATTGGAGGTTTAAAGGTCTGGAGACTTATTGAAAGGCATTGAGGGGGCAGCTGGGTGGTTGAGGGGATTGAGAGCCAGGCCTAGAGATGGGAGGTCCTGGGTTTAAATCTGGCCTCAGATACTTCCTAGCTGGGTGACCCTGGACAAGTCACTTTACCCTATTGCCTAGCCCTTACCACTCTTCTGCCTTAGAACCAATACACAGTACTGATTCTGAGGCAGAAGGTGAGGGTTTAAAAAAGAGCATTATAGAAATCAATGTTGGGATTAGAACTCAGGATGTTTTCTTATTCCAAGTTCTCCTAAACTACCTGCTCTTTCCTTGTAGTTAACCAGCGAGTGTTCCATCCCTCATTCCTCCCTCCCTTCTCTGTTCCTTTGTCAAGCTTGACCTAAAGACAGCCATTTTGTCTTATCTTGCTCACCCAAGAGTCAGAGTGGGAACCCTGAGGTTGGGAGGAGATCCTCAGTCAAAACTTGTTCCTACTACCTGTTTCAATATTAGGCTGAGGACACTGAAGGAAACAGCTTCTATAAACCCAGAGTAGATTATTCCAGTGGATGGGGGTGGCTTGGGCTGGGTAGAATCCAAAAGATGCTTCACATCTGGATTCAACAATAGTCTCTATTCTCATTCTCTCTCTTCCTCCCTCTCTCTCATTTTTCTTCCTCCCTCCCCCTCCCTCCTTCTCTCTCTCTCTGTCTCTCTCTCTCTCTCTGTCTCTCTCTCTCTCTCTCTCTCTCTCTCTCTCTCTCTCTCCCTCGCTCTTCCTCCTCCCTGTCTCTATTTCTCTGTCTCTGTCTTTCTGTCCATCTCTCTCAACATCTGGAAAAGTTCAGAACTGTTTGTCTGAGTGAAAGAGGCCCCTTGGGGGAAGGGGTTCAAAATATGACATCATTACAGCACGGTCCAGCTTCCTTTACAGAAAGAGAAAAGGGCTAGATTGAGCCAAAAGAGATTCCCAGGAACCAGGAAGGGACTGGAATGGAGAGGGAGGGGGAGAAGTGGAGGAGGGACGCCCTGCCCTTTTAAATTCATACTTTCTAGACCATATTGGTTTGATGCATCTAGGAAAGGAAGAGACTGGGGAACTTGTGAACATTTACCACCTGCTTCCTATAATCTGAAAGCAATGTTTTATTTTTTATATACTTTCTGACCTTGACTCTAGACCGGCAAAAAATAACAGAAAAATACCCAGATTCCAAAGGTTTTAATTTCAACCTGGACCCCTTGCCACCAACTCTCCAGGGAGCAAAGTGGTTATCACCAGTCTCATTACCACTTATTCCAAGGAAATGGAATAACTCAACAACATCATTTAACAAACAAACCCCACACCCTTTCAGTGAGCTAAGTCCTTTCCGTCATATGCCTCAATTTCTTCAATAAAACGAGGATATTAATTTTCCAAGTTCATTCCAGGTTTGCTACAAGGATAAATTTTAAAATACTAAAGCTTTTTAAAAAGTCAAAACAAAACAAAACACCAACTAAATGAAAATAGGTGTTTTAAATTATACTTTTTTTTTTCCTTTTGAGAATGAGTCTCCCTATCTTGAGTGGACTGAAAGTTTATAAACCTGATCCCAGTGACCTGCTCTGTTTCTGATGTAAGCATACCGACCCCTCCTTAGGCAGCTTGCTGGCTTCCTGCCCTTTGGGGTTCACTATATTGACATCATACTTAATGCGTACACTAGATTGAGCCCACTGCAGATCAGAACTCCTGAGCTCAAGTAATCTACCAGTCTCAGCTACCTCATGTACTGAGGAATATGGATGTATCGCAAATGGTCCTTTGGGGATGTCTTTTAATACTTCAGAAAAGCTATGATTTAAACAGCATGGACCCTTCTCTCAACACAGTGTAGGAAAAGGGGTCACACAGAAAGCAAGTAACAGATATAAGATTAGAACCGAGATTCTATCATTCCAAGTCCAGGGTTCTTTCTGCCCAGACAAATGAAGTAACCTGCTATTGGTGTCCTCATCTGTAAAATGAAGTTTTGGACTTGTCCTTTCCAGCTTTGGATCCTTTAATCTAAAATAGGCTACTGTTGTTCTGTTCTCTTTATTAGATGGTATTCATCAACTTTAGTTTAAACACACAGATTGGTGGTTCACCATCAGATGGTAAGCCTCTTTGACATAATTTTAAGTTGGTTTTCTAGATAACAGATGACATGTAACCCATTGTCTAGCCCATATTTGAGGCTTTTCCATCTTGGTAGAACTCCGCTGAACTCTTGGTCTGTTAGCACAGCTCCTAAGAATCCTGGACCTTCTTCCTGCTCAAATGAGGCAAAAAAAGGAAGACTTTAGAGGATAATTTCCCCTAATATTGGTAAATATTATTTCTGTCCTAATAATTGTTATTATATAATTAATAGGTTGCAATATCTGTGATGGTTGGTTAATATGTTACCAAGTTCTGATATAACATCATAAGAAAAGTATCCAAGATGAAAATAGTAGGCTGGTCATAGGAAACAGTCTCGGTTCTTTGGGTTATGTATTCAAATCCATCATTGTCTAGGAATGAGATGTTACTGATTTCTGGCTGGTATTATTAGCAAGTCCATTTGAGGGAAGGTGAAAGAGGGGCATGTTGTAGATAGAGGCTGTCATCATGAGGAGAGAGTTGGGACCAGTCAAGGTAAGAGAAGAGTTTCAAGGATTAGGAAATAATTTAGTTGTTCTGGACTGCAATTTCATCATCTGTAAAATAAAGGGATTGAATTCGATATCCTCTAACATGCCAGCTGGCTCTAACATGCTCTGATTCTCAGATTTATGCAGGGAGAACTCAGAGCAGAAGTAGAAAGGTCTATTTCTCTTAACTGTGTCTGGATGCTTCTGGGGTAGGGAAGAAATTAAGCTCTTCTTTTTTATCATCTGTAAACAAAGATGTCATTCTTTCTTTCTAGGCAGATGTTAAAGCTTAATTCTGATCTTGGAATGATCATGAGATCCCTGTTGAGATGGTCCCAGATCTCAGCAAGTGTTCTGTCTTCATTGGCTAGGACAACACAGAGAGTCTGGTTCAAAGAGGTGATCTGGAACTCTGGAAAAGGAAAATGTGAGAAATAATAGAACATGTTGGAAGTAAGAATTCCAAGATAGCACGTGGCCAAGAATGGTGCTAGGAATGATAAAGAGAGATGGATCAGGGAAGGTTCCAAGGTTGTAGGAAACAAGAGGAAGAACCTAGAGCTTCACCCCCAGGCTTTATTGTGGATTGCAGGGATCAATGAATAGGTAACAAAGCATAGTTGATTCACATTGGTTGCATAGACAATGACAAGATCAGAGTAGGTGGGGATTCACCTGACATGTGCTTTTCAGAGGAATGAGGTTTGACAAGGTGAAGGCTAAGCCTTTGTGGCTTAGGCCCAGTAATTCTCTTGCCCTTAGAACTGCCTATACATTGATCATTAACTGCTCTGATCAAGTATTTAATACATCAACCATACTTCCATGCCTGGTATGTTACACTGGGGTTCCCCTTTTGCCCTGAATCCTTCCTCAGGTTTCTCTTACATTGGCCTCTAGGGTCCTGAGAGTTCCTTACCATCATGATTCCATCCTCACTTCCAAGGGTAGGAAGATGGAATATTCTTAGAAAATAACCAAGACCCAGAAAAGTTATTAAATAATTGGCCAAAAAGGGGAAAGGACCTACTTGTACAAAAACAGCTCTTTTAGTGATGGCAAAGAATTGGAAATTGAGGGGATGTCCAAATGTCTGAACAAATTGTGGTGCAAGTTGGTAATAGAATACTATTGTGCTCTAAAAATGACAAGCAGGATGATTTCAGAAAAAGCTGGAAAGATCTACAGGAACTGATGCAGAGTGAAATAAGCAGAACCAAGAGAACTTTGTACATAGTAACATCAATATTCAATGATGATCAACTCTATGAAATACTTCTCTACTCTCAGCAATCCAACAATCCAGGACAATTCTGAAGGACTTAGGACTAAGAATACTGTCCACCTCTAGAGAAAGGATTGTTGGAGTTGGCTGCAGATCAAAGCCTACCATCCTTCACATTAGTTTATTTATGGTTTTATTTTGGGGTTTTGGTTTTATATGAGTATTATCTTAGAAAGATGACCAATATGGAAATATGTATAACCCAGATCAAATTACTTATCAGCTTTGAGAAAGGGAGAAGGGAAGAAATCGAGGGAGACAATTTGGGTCTTTTAACTTCAGAAAATGAATATGGAAAATTGTTATTACATGTAATTGGGGAAATAAAATATTTTTTAATTAGTTGGAACAGGAACAAATACCAGATAAGAACCTGGGTCATAGATCAGTGTTTGCCTAGGGGCCTCCTGGCTCATGGGGATAAGAGGAGGAAATCTTTAGAGTCATGTGTCCTGAAGAGAAAAATAATGGATTTGGAGTCCAAAAAAAGGAATATCAGAAAATGAAGGTAGAAGAGGGGAGAGACAGATAAAGAGCTAAAGATTATAGAGACTGTACTTAATGTAGAGACCTGAGATAATATGAATTCATTTCAGTTCATCAAACCTTAATTTAACATCTGCTAGGTGCAAACCACTTTACTAGACACTGGAGGTACAAGGACAAAAAGGGAGGGAAATCTTTGATCTACAAGAGCTTACATTCTACTGAGAGAATATAAAACAGATGAGGAAATACAAATTAATTTAGAAGGAAGAAAATGGGACAGTTAGGTGGTTCAATGGATTGAGAGCCAAACCTAGAAACAGAAGATCTTGGGTTCAAATGTGGCTTCAGATACATCCTGGCTTTGTGACCTTGGACAAGTCACTTAACCCCCACTGTCTAGTCCTTCTATTCTTCTGCCTTGGAACCAAAACATGGTATTAATTCTAAGATGGAAGGTAAGGGTTTTTAAAAAGGGGAGGGGAGAGGTGGGGAAAAGTCAGGGAAAGACTTCAGGGAGCTGTTATCACTACCAAAGTCTTAGAAAAAAAAACAGATTGGCCTTCAATAAGAGATATGAGAAGACTACCCCCCGCCCCCTACAATTCCTTTGCAGAGGTGGGAGAAGTACATGGTATAGATTATTACATATGTTTTCAATATTTTTTCAGTGTATTGATTAGTTTTGCTGATTTATTTCATTCATTCCTCTTTTTCTTTTAAAAAAATGAGCCTTTAAAAAACCCCTTACCTTCCATCTTAGAATAAATGCTGTGTATTGGTTCTAAGGCAAAAGAACAGTAAGAGTTAGGCAATGGGAGTTAAGGGCCTTGCCTGGGGTTACACAACTAGGAAATATCTGAGGTCACATTTGAACCCAGGACCTCCTATCTCTAGGCCTTTTGTCCTTTTAGTATTATATTTAATAGAAAAGAAAGGAAAGGGTAGGAGGGGAAACTTGGGTATTGTAAAAAGAAAAGATATCAAATGAAAATTATTTAAAGAAAAAAGTACATTTTCTGAGGGGTTGAAATTCACCAACTTGGATGTTTTTCTTATTTGAAATACATTATGAGATGCCCTCTCAGGTCTCCTGGGAATACCTCCAGATTCAGAGGACTTGCATTGAAATCCTCACTACTCTGTGACCTTGGGCATGTCATCCTCCCTCAGCCTCACTTTTCTCATGTGTAAAATAAGGGTTTTGACTAGTTGACCCACCTATGTGTTCCCTTCCAGCTTTAGCTCTCTGACGCTATGAGCTGCCCTCCCCTTATCCTTTCCTTTCCAACATTCTAGGATTCTTTGGTGTGAGATGAGCCAGAGGCATTAGGAACAGTCCTGGGAAAAGGTAGTCCTGTCTGTTGGATGGAGAGGATTACGCCCAGACTGCTGCATGGAGGTTGGGGCATTAGGTGGGCAGATTCTGCTCAGCTTTCTTCCAGTATAGAAATTCTGATTTCTGATTCTCCCCAAAGCTGGAGAAGGAGAAGCGGCAGATAACAGTGACCTCCAGGACACAACACTGATGACGGGACAAGAACCTTTACTTTCTTCTACTCCTCTATGGAAAGGATCAACAGCTGGAGAAACCGTGAAGGATACCAGCCCCAGCCCCAGCCCCAGCCCCAGCCCCAGCACCAGCCCCAGCCCCAGCCCCAGCCCCAGCACCAGCCCCAGCCCCAGCCCCAGCCCCAGGTTCACTTCTCAGAAAAGCAGCCTCGCTCCAGAGAGTACGCCTTCAACCACACCTAACGCAGGTAAGGAACACCTGGCCTTTTGGGAACCCTTTTCATGCTTATACAATTCCCTTGGCAGCTCGGTGGGGCAGTGGATAGAATGACAGACCTGGAGTCAGGAAGACCTATGTTCAAATCTGGCCTCAGACATTTATTTAGTTGTGTGATGCTGGGGGAGTCACTTAACTCTGTTTGCCTCAGTTTCTTCATCTGTAAAAATAAATTGGAGAAGGAAGTATGAACCTCTCCAGTATCTCTGCCAGGAAAGTACCAAATGGGGTCAGGAAGAGATTGTCACGACTCATACAGGTGAACGTGAGCAGTTGCAACATCTCTTAGAAGAAAGTATCATTTTAGCCTAGATGGAGTCATCCTGACCTTTTGGAGATCAGAACCCTTTCCATGCTGGTTTGGAAATTATAGTTCCTAAGATTAGGGGTGTCAAACACTGTCCTGGCCTCATGCCCACAACACTCCTGAATGTTTAGAAGATTAATGAATCAATGAATAAATAATAGCAATATTCTTGTATAATATAATGATAAAAAATAAACATTTATTAAGCATCAGCTATATGCCAAGCACTAGGCTAAATACTGGGAATATCCTCTCTCTGCCTCAAAAAAAAAAGGCAAAAGATCATCTCTGCCCTCAGGGAGATTACAAATGAAAGGACCAAAATATAATGGGGAAATATTTTACAAAATAAATAAAAATACAATAAATGGAGGAAGGGGAGGGAATCAATATTTATATGACCTATTGCAATTATTGAGCTACAGTTAAGAATATTGTTCTATTTTTATTATGATCCTCCCAACAGTTCTGAGTAGGCACTGCTCCTTTACAAGGTAAATGGATAGCTACCCGTTTTACAATTAAGGAGATGGAGGCAAACACATTAAGTGACTTTTCAAAGGTCATACAGCTAGCATCTGAGGCTAAACTTGCTTTCATATTTTCCTGATTCCAGGTCCAGCACTGTCCCCTATGCTACTTAGCTGCCTCAGTAAAATATAGGTAGTTTTAATATATTGTTTTCTTATTCCTTCTGAGTTCAGCAGGAACCTCAAGTATGGCTTGGTGACCCCCATCTTTATTTTAGTTTGACATCATTTCCTTAGATAATGTAGACAGTAGCTATTTAGGATGCCCCAAAGTGAATTATTTATCTCATCTATCCCTGAACTCTCCTTTTCCCAGACAGGACATTTGTAGTCTAGGTGGAGAACATAAGTATAGATGACCTCCTGCCTCAACCTGCATTCAGTTTAGTTTGTAATTGGAGTCTGACCTGGACCAGTTTGAATGCACGTGGTCATTCTTGGACTAAGGGCGATCGGGCTTGGTACAGGAATGGCCTTGGTGTTCAGGAGTCTGTCTAGAAATCCTTTGGATTGTACCTAAAAGTACCCAAATAGGTTTGGGGCCAGGATAGCCCCTTCAAAAGAAAAAATGAGAAGGGGGGCTAGGTGGTGCAGTGGACAGAGAGCCAGGCCTGGAGATGGGAGGTTCTAGGCTCATATTTGGCCTCCAACGTTTCCTAGCTGTGTGACCTTGAGCAAGTCACTTAATACCAATTGCTAAGCCCATACCACTCTTCTACTTTGGAACCAATACTTAGTATTGATTCTAAGACAGAAGGCAAGGGTAGGAAGGAAGGAAGGAAGAGAGACAGAGACAGAGAGGGGAGAGAGAGAGACAGAGACAGAGACAGAGACGGTGGGGGGGGGGAGAGGGAGAGAGAGAGAGACACAGAGAGAGACAGAGGGGGAAGAGACAGAGAGAGGAGAGGGAGAAGGAGAGTGAGAGGGAGGAGAGGGAGAGGGAGAGAGAGGGTTTGAGGACAAGGAGGAAATAATAGGTCATTATTAAAAGAGATGATCTCTTTTCTGTTATAGATGTCATCCCTTATACTCCCTGCCCTTTTGATCAGCATTAGAATTCAGGATTATAATCTTGTGTGTGTGTGTGTGTGTGTGTGTGTGTGTGTGTGTGTGTGTGTGTGTGTGTGTTTATCTCTCCGTTTCCCTCCATACAAGAAACCTCAATACCTGAAACTCAGAATCCCATAACTACTTCTGGAGTCAACTCAACCTCTGAAACTGTGAACTCCTCTGCCCTAAGTGAGAGTCTTCCAGCCACCACCACGGTGCCAATAAACTTGACAACAGCCAATGCATCTTCTCCAGAGGAGATTGTAATGACCAGCATGCCTGAAACCACATCAGGTCCCCCCAACAGTACCAACATTTCAGCATTGCCTACAGAAACATTACTGACTGATGTAGCCCCAGTTATAATTGAGGTAGGTGAAATCAATTGAACATCGATCCATCAATCCATCAATCAACCAAGCTCTTATTTCTTAAGTGCTTACTATGTGCCTAGCACTGGGGATATAAAGACAAAATGAAATACTAAGCCCTCTGGAAAAACTTACATTATGGTGGGGAAAATATGCATGTAATATACCAGGTGTCCCAAAGGTCTTTAAGCTTTAATAGTACAGCAAGATGGGATAGTGGATAGAGAGCCAAGCCTGAAGTTGGGTTCAAATCTAGCCTCGGACACTTCCTAGCTCTGTGACCCTGGGCAAGTCACTTTAACCCTCATTGTCTACCCCTTACCACTCTTCTACCTTGGAACCAATACTTAGTATTGATTCTAAGAGAGAAAATAAGGGATTTTAAAAAAATAGGGAAGCAGGGTATTGTGGAGGACAGAGTACTGGGCCTGCAGTCCAGAAGGATCATGTTCCTGAGTTCAGATCTGGCTTCAAACACTTCCTAACTTGGTGACCTTGGGCAAATCATTTAACCCCTCTTGCCTCAGTTTCCTCATTCATCAAATGAGCTAGAAAAGGAAGTTGCAACCATTCCTTTATATTTGCCAACACAATTAAAAATGACTGAATAACAACAAAAGCTTTAATAGCTTAAAGCTGCACTAAGATTCTAGGGACACCCTATATATACAAAATCAATACAAGGTAGCTATAGAGGGTGTTCACCAGCACCTGAGTAGGGGTGCAGATGGGGCAGGATTGGGAAAGGCTTCATGAAGAAGATGGCACTTGAGCTGAATCTTGAAAGAAATTAGGATTTCCCAGAGGTGGAGGAGAGGAGGGAATGAATTCCTAGTGTGCAATCAAGAATCATGAGCACCTTCTATATACAAGGTACCGTGCTAGGTGATAGGAATTCAAAGACAAAAACTAACCACCTACCCTCAAAGACAGGTAGGCCAGACTCATAGTGAAGGGCTTTAAATGCCCAAACCAAGGAACCTCCTTCATATTTGATCCTAGGGGGCATGGGGAGCCATTGGAGGTGCTTGACAGGCATAGTCAGACTTGGTTTTTAGAAATATAAATTTGACATTTTTGTTTTTGAGGGTGAGAGTTTATATGGAGAGAAAATGATTCAGAGTTGACTGTAATAATTCCAGAAAAAAATGTGATAGGAGCCTGAGTTAGGTTTGATTGTGCTGTGAGAGAAGAGAAGGAAAGATATTGTGGAAGTAGAATGAAGGGCAGCCAGGAAACTCAGTGGATAGAGCCTGGAATGAAGAAGACTCATCCTCTTGAGTTCAAATCCTACTTCCCAGCCAGATTTACTAGCTATGTGACCCAGAGCAAGTCACTTAACTCTGTTTGCCTCAGTTTAATCATCTGTAAAATGAGCTGGAGAAGGAAATGGCAGATGACTCTAGTATCTCTGCCAAGAAAACCCCAAATGGGATCACTGAAGAACTGTACACAACTGAAATGACTGAATAACAACAAAGACTCAAGAAGACTTGGCATAAACCTGACCATCTCCTTTTCACTTCATAGATCTCAAAGTCATCATGGGAATTTTCACCCTCATACCCTTGCCAGGCTGGGAGCTACCTCTTTCCTGGTGTACACAGACAGACTTGAGGCTCAGGGTTAAGTGATTTGCCTCAGATCTCATAGCAGAACAAAGTGTGAGACCCACTCTCCCAACCCCTTTCTGCATGAGCTCTAAGGCTTCATTCAGCTATCAAGTTATTCTGTTTTTGTTTGGAAAGCCCCTTAAGAGGTTTCCTCAGGGGGGTGCAGCTAGATGACTCAATGGACTGAGAGTCAGCCCTAGAAATGGGAGGTCTTGAGTTCAAATTTGACCTCAGACACTTCTGGGCAAGTCACTGAACCCCCATTACCTCTCTTCTGTGTTGGAACCAATACACAGTATTGATTCTAAGAGAGAACATAAGGGGTTTTAAAAGAGGTTTTCTCAGGTCCACCGTCTGTGAGAGCCAGTGATATTCCTTTTGGACTAAGCCAAGTTGTGGTAGAGGTGGAAGTGATGATGAGAACAAGGCTGATGATTTGGGGGTATAAGCTCAGTTTGATCTCCAGCTTCCAACTCTTATGTCTATCAATACCAAGAGGTAAAACTTGAAGGGCTAAAAATCCTAGCATAGTGAGAGAAATTTTAATAAATGCTTATTGATTGGTGGATTGATTATGAAGTAGAATAGTGATCTAAAAAGTCCTCGGGGGGGGGTATGGTAGCTTGCCATCCCTCTTAGTTGTGGCATGGGGTCTTTCCAATCATGGGGAGCGCTATTATGTAAGAATATCATTTGGCTAAAGATAACACTTGTTTGCTATATAGTTGCTTGCTTTCTAGTCTGGACCAGTAGAGATACCATTGTCTGATGGGGTTGGGGGCAGGAGACAATGAAGTAGAAAGTGATGAATAATCCAAGTTTATAGATAATTTAAAAATTTTATTCTGTCAAATTTCTGAAGGAAGAGGAGCCAAGTTGGGGAAAGGAGGAGGTCAGTGTTGAAGAGAATTGGATCAGGGAAGGAAGGGAAAGAGTCAGGGGCATGCTGACTTTTTTTCTTTTTGATTTTGCTTCCTAGAAACACATCAAATGCTTAAAAATCAAACAAGTACAAGCATCAAAGGGTATCTGCTTGGAGTTGAATGAGACCTACAATTGTGTAAGTCTATCTCTTTCCCATCTCCCTTCAATCCTCCACTGTTCCCACTAAATACAAAGGCTGGGTCCTGGGTCCCCATGGACATACTCAAGGCAGAAGGTTACTTTGGGAGCTCAGGCACTAGAGGCCAGGTCTGACTGGTCTGTCTTGATTCCACAGTAGTAGTTTCGGAGGCTATCAGATTAGGCTGTGTAGGGTTGCCATCTGGTGGGAAGACAACACCAAACACAATTTCCACTTTTATTCATTTGCTCTGTCCTTCCATTCCTGACCAAATCAGCTCCCTAAAACCTCAAAGGTGGAAAGCTTTCCATCCATCCAGAAAAGTAAGTTAATGATCAGAGATTTTAGGGAGATAACAAGTCAAATGGAAAACTATATGGATTGGGAATCAAGGGATCTGCCTTCTAATCCCAGCCAGGGCCACCTTCTAGTTGACCAATCATAGATTTTCTGGCTGGCTCCATTAACCAGTTAACTGGTTAAAATAAGATCATAGTTATGGACATCCAATGGAAAAGAACAGTGTATTGTATACCAAAGCTAGCTATTATTATTTTCCCTAGAGTCTTGTGATGTCATCACATTTCAGTTGTGCCTTAATATTTGCAAATTACTCTCTCCCACAATAATCCTTTGGGGTGTAGGTAGAATACATATTCCTGTCCTTATTTAGCTGAGAAAATTGAAAAAAAAGATGTTTAAGTGGTTTGCCCCCATCTACTTAATTCTCTGAGTTAAAAGTAGACCATGAATCTTCTGACCTCAGAGCCAGCAGTCTTCCAAATAAACCATGCTGCCTCTCTCAGCAGGTAGGTAGTACAGAGGGTAGAGCACTGGATCTGGAGTTGGGAAGACCTAAGATCAAATACAGACTCAAAAATCTGCCAACTGCATGACCCTGGGCGAGTCCTTAACCTTATGTGCTTCTGTTTCCTCACCTGTAAAATGAACTGGAAAATGAAATGGCAAACCACTTCAGCATGCTTGCCAACAAAACCCCAAATGAGGTCACAAAGACATTGAACATGACTGAAATGAGTGAACTACAAAACAACAGTCTTTCTCATGCCAAATTTCCTCAGTGGCAATTATCAGTCTTTCAGTCAGCAAGCATATAGAATTCCAGGTCCCCTGCCTAAAATAAAACAGTTGGTGATCTCAAGGAATTTACATGGCAAGGGAAGAGAGAAAAGAATGGTCACAGTAGGCAAGAGCTGTTTGGGTTGCTGTGTCTCTGGAATGGCTCAGCTTGGGTGTTTTCCTCCTGCTCATTCTCCCATGATATTTGTCCAGGACTCAGGAGAGGATGTTTATCCCAGGTTTCCGGAGGATCACTGTGCTTTTGTTTGAGAGGTACCTGCCCTGAGAGCCCAAGTCATAACTGTTGCTGGACTGAAAATTGAAAGGCTAAATCTGCTGCTCCTTTGGATGGGGACCTAAAGGACAACAATAGAACGACTCTCTGTAAATAGCAGTGTTTGGCCCTTTGAGGTACTCTCTGTTAAGATCTAGGTAGGACCCCAAAAAAGCAAGCCAGAAAACCTACTACCAACTACTTATCTACCCTGAAGAGAACATTAAAGTCAGCTGGATGGTGTTCCCCACTTTCCAGAAGCTCACAGTCCAGCAGAGAGAGAGATAAGACAGTCATTCACACACTTAATTGGAATTTGTGAGTTATAAAAGCTAAGAAGAAGGAACTTCACCTCCAGTCCTCCTCCAGGGTCACACAGCTAGGAAGTGTCAGACCAAAGTAGATACTTTATCATGGACCTGAAACTACAGAGTAAAAGTTCTGGAGGGAATGGCCAAGCTGGGAAGGTTTCAAGAGCAAGTTGGAAGACGTTGAGCCATGGGTCATCTCTCCTAGAGGCTCAGCTCTCCAAAGGTAGCCTCCTTCTCATGATTTCTGAGCACAGTAATTCCCAAGATGATGGATTTAGAACTGGAGACTTCAATTGGGAAGGGGCTGTCTGCTTTGTATCTGTATACCTGTACATCAGAGTCCATTTCTGGAACTAAAAGGGCTTTCCAGGAGAATTAGATGAATCAGTCAATGCTGAAAACAAGTTGTTGTTGTTTTTCTTTGGCCAGTCATCATAAGGATTTCCCTGTACCAATGTGGATCAGACCTATATGTGTAGTTCAGAGACTTTGAGAGTAGGCTGGGGATAAGGAGGAGTGGCAAATCAAGAAGTCTAATGATTTGCCCAGGGTAACACCTCAGTACTACATCAGAGATAGGTCTTAAATCCAGGTGTCACAAACAAGAATGTGCTGGTAAAATAGTTAATAACCAGCTTTCCAAAAACTATACCCTCAGTACCCTTTTAAATCTGCATTATTAAGATTTTCTCCAGTATTTCTTTTTTTTAACCTTCTGTCCTAGCAACAACTCTAAGGCAGAAGGGCAAGAGGCAGGCAAATGGGATTAAGCCACTTGCCCAGGGTCTTATAGCTAGGAAGAGTCTGAGACCAGATTTGAACCCAGGTCTTCCCAATTCCATGTCAAGTACTCTATCCACTATTCCACTTAGGGGCCTCTTCTCTAGTATTTTTTTAAACCCTTACCTACTCTCTTAGAATTGATATTAAGTATTGGTTCCAAAGCAGAAGAATGATAAGGGCTAGGTAACTTAGGTAAATGGCTTGTCCAGTGTCACACAGCTAGGAAGTATCTGAGATCAGATTGGAACCCAAGACCTCCTTTCTCCAGGCCTGTCTTTCTATTCACTGAGCCCCTAGCTGCCCCCTCTAGAATTTCTTAAAAGATGATAAAAAAACAATAAATCAACTCCTGAATTGTAGTTTTTGTGGATTTCTGTGATATAAATGAAAAATTATCACTGAAAATTTCACAATCAGGAGCTGGTTGGAGCTGGCTCCAGCACATTCCTGCATTGCTCAAAAGTAAGCTTTCTATCCTCTCTGCTAGGCTAAATCTCTGTCAAAATTAAGCTCTTTTATTCTGTATGTTTAGGGAAAGTCTAAACTGGGGAAACCCAAAAGAATAGTGGGTGGGGGTGACAACAAGGGAAGAGAGCGGGGACATACTAACCCCTACTTCAAACTGTGACTGGAACTGATACCTCCAAAGCAAAACTGAGAAAGATCATAAATTCAGAGCTGGGAATAATTCCTAAGACTCTCTAGTTCAATAAGCTATTTTATAGAAGGAAACTGAGTCTTAAAAGTGAAGTATTTTGCCCTGTTTAATATGTAGTAAGTGTCAAAGGCAGGATTTATATGCATGTCTTTCAGAAGGTACTTTCGCACTCTGCCTCTGAACAGTGAAGGAATGCAATCAAAAATGTCTCCAGGGAACCTCAGGCACAATGTTCTCTGGGCAGCTGCAGGAAAGGAAATCCACAGTGGTCTTGCTAAGAGACTGCTCAAGCCCGGAGACCATAGCTGGGACATGTGTTTATACTGAGAAGTCTTTCTGAGATTCCTGTATTCATGCTTCAGAGCCCTCTTGAGATCAAGGCGACTTCTTGGAACAGAAAAACTCTTTAGGGAAGGGAAAGGTCCCACTCAAGTGGATTCAAGTGGTTTTCCACCTCTAAGGTCACTGGCACCAATCAAGTAGGGGCTCTAGAGAAGGGTCAAGATAGAAGGAGGGCCCAGGTAGGAGGAGGTGGTCGGGCCACTGGTAGCTTATTGGATAGAGGAAGAATAGGACTAAAATGCCAGAGGCTTTTCCAAGCTACAAAACTCTGCCAGTGAAATAATTGATTTTTTTTAAACCCTTACCTTCCATCTTAGAATCAATACTGTGTATTGGCTCCAAGGCAGGAGAGTGGTAAGAGCTAGGCAATGGGGGTTAAGTGACTTGCCCAGGGTCACACAGCTAGGAAGGGTCTCAGGTCAGATTTGAACCCAGGACCTCCCATCTCTAGGCCTGGCTCTAAATCCATTGTCCCAGCTGCCCCCTACTAATTGATTTTTTTTAAGAAGAATGAAGACTTCATAAGATGGTACCAAGTACCATAAAAAATCATATGATAGAACTTTAGGTTGTATATGCTGAAGCAAGCTCTGATTGATCAGGAGAGCTCATTGTTAAATATTCTGGATAAGCATTTTCCCCTTGGAAATCAGCAATTCTACAAATTAGGATTTGACTTATTATTTTGTTGGTTATCTAGATTTTGGAAAGTTATGGAGAAAATGTTGATGCATATTAAACTTCAGTGTGTTGTGTGTCCATCTTCCCCCCATAGAGTTAGTTATTATATTTTACAGCCCACTCATCGTGGTGAGGAGGATCAGGGAAGACGTAATAAAGAAGGTAGTGTTTGAATCAGACCTTCAGTTCCACATGACAGATATATATTTAGCCTCTGTGTGCTTGGCCATGGCCCTACTTTCAAGGAGTGATCCGTCTAAGATGGAGAGGAAGCAGGTTGTAAAGACCAGCATACAAATAATTCAGATCCTATTAATACATGTATCGTCGCTGTTGAGTTGCTTGTCAATCATGTCTGATTCTTCACAACTCCATTTGGGTTTTCTTGGCAAAGATACTGGAGTGGTGTGCGAGTTCCTTCTCTAACTCATTTTACAGATGAGGAAACTGAGGCAAATGGGGATTAAGGGACTTGTCCAGCCAGTAAGTAGCTGAGGCTAGATTTGAACTCTGGAAGATTTCATCCACTGCTGCCACCTAGCTGCCCTATTACATTTATGATCTTTGATAAATCACATAATTTCATTGGGTCTCAAAAATACTTTTAGCTTTGAAATTCTTTTTATCCTCATGAGGAAAATTTTATTTTTTAAATTTTTTTTATTTGGTCAATTTCAAACATTCTATCCCTCCTCTCCCCCTCCCCCTGCCCTTCCCATAGCCGACACACAATTCCACTGGGTATTACATGTGTCCTTGATCAGAACCTATTTTTAAAATTTTTTTAAATTAAAACTTAATCTTTTTTCCTCCCACCCCCATCCCTTTGCATTAAAAAACATGTTCCATGTTCAAAAAATATGTCTAGATGGCGCATTGGACCAGGGGACCTGAGTCCAAATTCAACCTCAGGTGCAAATCATCTACTCTCTTTTTTGACTTAGTTTCCTCAACTGTAAAATGAGGATAATAATACCTCCTACCTCCCAGAGTTGTTTTGAGTCAGTCAACAAGCATTTATCAACCTCTTGCTATGTGTCAGGAATTGTTTGAAGTGCTAGGATCAGATGCTGAAAGAAAGACAGCAAATGTCCTCAAGTAGCCTACATTCTAATGAAGGAAGACAAAACAGAAAAGAACCTGGATTTTTTTCCCATATGATAATGTGGAAATATGTTTTGGGCATACATACATACATATATATATAAATAAGTATAATATAAATCATTTCTTGCCTTTTCAGTGGGTGAGGGGAGGGAGAGAATGTAGAACTGAAAAAAAATTCTAAATTAAAAGTAAACGGGAGAGGGCAACAAGGTGGCTCAATGAATTGAGATCCAGGCCCAGAGACAGGAAGTCCTGGGTTCAAATGTGACCTCAGACACTTCCTAGCTGAACACCACTTAGCCCTTACTGCTCTCCTGCCTTGGAACCAATACACAGTCTTGATTCTAAGATGGAAAGAAGAGTTAAAAAAAAATAAACAGGAATCTGGTAAAGGACATGGCAAATGGCCATATCATTGGGGCAGATAAAGGGTTAGGTTGTTGTGAGGATAAGGTGAGATAATATTTGTAAAGCACCTTGTAAACCTTAGAGCACGCTATAAAGACTAGCTATATTTTTGTTATCTATACTCCAACCCAATCCCTTCTCTCTCGGGAGTTCTGACCTTTAAAATTAAGGGTTTGGATTAGATGACCTCTGAGATCCCTTGTGTATCTAAATCCATGATTTTTTTTTTCATCTCATGGGAAGCGAGAATGAAATAAATATAAAGAATGAGAAGAAATTTGAAGAGGGGAGAGCTAGATGTCAAGGAAGGCTTCCTGAAGGAGGTGGCATCTGCCCTGAGTTTTGGAAAAAGTGAGAGCAGAGGAAGGAGGTGCCTATGTTATTTGAACAACAGTACATAAGAGGGGATTGACAGAATTCAGGAATAGCAGTTGGGAAATGATTACAGTCTTCTCGATGAGGAGGGATGAGGGCCTGGACTAAAATGACTTCAGTGGGAATAGAGAAGAGGGGCCCTACTCCTGACTTCTCTTTACTAATGCTTTTTTGATTGATAGATGTAATGGCCTCTTCTCAATCCTTCTCCTTCTGGGCCTCTCTTCAGCTTTTGAAGCTATTACCATCCTTCCTCCTCCTGTCTTCTCTCTTGGCCTCCATGATGCTCTTTGGGCCCTTGATTATCCCTCCTGGTTCTCTTTCTACCTAACCATCTCATTTTCGGGGTCATAGTCTATTTCCCTCCCCTCCCCTTCATTCCTTTGGGTGTTCCCCTAAAAGGTTCTGTCCGTGGCACTCTTTTTTTCTCTCCCAAAGAAAGTCTTTTCCTCAACTCTTTAGCTGCTAGTTCAATTTCTTACTTTAAATAATACAGGGTACTAGGGGTGCAGCTGGGTAGCTCAGTGGATTGACAGCCAGGCCTAGAGATGGGAGGTCCTGGGTTCAAATATGGCCTCAGATACTTCCCAGCTGTGTGACCCAGGGCAAGACACTTAACCCCCATTGCTTAGCCCTTACCACTCTTCTGCCTTGGAGCCAATACACAGTAGTGATTCTAAGACAAAAGGTAAGGGTTATTTAAAAAATACAAGGTATCCCTAAAGTCTTAGTGTTGTTTTAACTCTATTAAATCTTAATTGTGGGAGTAGAAACACAAGAAAAACAACTGCTTGATCACATGGTTCAATGGAGATATGACTGGGGATGTAGACTCCAATGATCACCCTAGTGCAAATATCAATAATATGGAAATAGGTCTTGATCAATGACATAAGTAAAACCCAGTGGAATTGTACATCAGCTATGGGGGAGGAGGGGGAAGGAAAGAACATGAATCTTATAACCATGGAAAAATATTCTAATTTAATTAAATAAATAAATTTACAAAACTTTATTAAATCTTAGCTTTGAATTTTATCTCAAGCTTATTTAAATTTAAAAATATTTTAATTAAAATTTAGCTTTAATGAGCTTAAAATGTCACTAAGCTTTTTGCGACACCTTGGATGATATTCATTTATTTGTGTAAAGATTGTCTTCTAGAGTTCCATGGAAGTAGAGACTGGTTTCCATCTTGTTTTTTAACGGCCAGAACCTAGAACAATGCCTTTGACATGAATAAGCCAGATCAAATTGCTTTCCAGCTTCAGGAGGCTGGAAGGAAGGAAGAAGGGAGATAGTTTGTAACATATAACTTTGGAAAACTGATGTGAAAATTTGTTATTACATGTAATTTGTAAAAAATAAGATTAAAAATAAATCCTTAAACAAACAGCAACAATTCCTTCGACCCAAGAGGAGCCTATTACATACTGGTTCAATTCAATTGAAGAGTAAGGTTGATACTGGGTAGTTAGATGAGGAGTTGATAGAGCTATGGGCTTGGAGTAAGGAAGATTCATCTTCCTGAATTCAGATCCAGCCTCAGCTACTTCCCAACTACGTGACCCTGGGCAAGTCCTTTATCCCTGTTTGCCTCAGTTTCCTCATCTGTAAAATGAACAAGAGAAGGAAAAGGCAAACCACTCCCAAGAAAACCTTAAATGCAGTCACAAAGAATCTGACAGGACTGAATACACCTAAACATTGATGTTCTATTGTAAGGGGCTCAGTTTAAGAAACTGAGAATAATATTTATCCAAGGAGAAATGAGGAGGTGTTGGGTGGTATGGAGCTAGGGAGTGGCATAATCAGAACTAAGCATTAGGAAGACTGCCATGATTAAATTTGATTTTTATTTTCAAAGGAATATCCGCTTCTTCCTCCCTCTCCTCCCACGCCCTCCATTGAGAAAGCAAGAAAAATAAAACTCCTGTTGCAAACGTGTAGAGTCAAGCAAAACAGATCCTCTGGTTGCCGTTGCCCACATCCCCCTCAGCCCCCACCCCACCCCACCCCAAGGAGGTCTCAGTTTGCACTCCAAGTGAGTCCAGCACCTCTGTCAGGAAGAAAGAAGCACGAGCTCTCTCCAGTGGGGGCTGATCATCGAGTGTTTCAAAGTTGTTTGTCTGTGTGGGCTCCTTGTTACTGTATAAATTGTTCTGGGGAGATTATGGGAACAGTTGTATCCAAGATGGATTGGAGAACAGGGAAATCAGCTATTGCCAAAGTCCAGGTGAGGGATGCCGGGAACCTGAGCAGGGTGCCTGGCACTTAAGAAGGCTTTGTTGACTCACTGACTCTTGCCAGCATTTCTTCCCGGGGAGGCTCTTCCCCAGAGGTCATTGGACCTTTGCTGGGTGTCCTATGTGGGGAACTGCACTCTGGCATTTTTCAGGAGGATGGTCCTAGTAGCAGGGGCTTAAACTGTGCCCTTGGCTTCCCCTCTCCTTAAGCTTCTGGGATCTTAGGGAATTCAGTCAGTGGATAGAGAGCCCCAGGCCTGGAGTCAGGAAGACCTGAGTTCAAATCCAGTGTAAAACTGGGCAGGTTGCTTGACCCCTGTTTGCCTCGGTTTCCCCATCTGTAAAATAAGGATAAAAATGGTGGCTACCTTCTAGAGTTGTTGTGAGGATCAAATGAGATATTTGCCAAGTGCTTAGCACAGTGCCTGGCACATAGTGACACTATATAAATGTTAGCTATCATTATTGTTATTATCTTCTAGCCCAGGGCTAGGAGTGAGATATTTGACTGTGTGACTTTAGTTAAAGTCACCAAATTCTCTAGATTTTGTCTTTAACTTTTCTTTAAATTATGGGAGAATTGTCTAATCTTGTGAAAAATTTCATTGGGGTGGAGGGGAGCCAGAGACCTGCTTCTTGCATCTGATCATTTGGGATGTGTTAAATAAGTGGTGGAGGGTAAAGAGTGTTGGAGCTAAAGTCTAGGACCTGGGTTCAAATTTGACTCTGCCAATCATAACCTTTGCCACCTTGGGCAAGTCATCTGAGGGCATTAGTTTGTTTATCTGAAGTTGAGGTGGGGAGGCAGGGGGTGGATTAACCCCCCTCTAAGGTTTCCTTCCAGCTCTAAGTTTCCAAGCCCATTTTGCCCAATGACGAACCCTCCTGCAGGTTCTTCCCAGGATGCTTTATTGAGGTTGGCAAGCCTTACTCTTCTGGCATAATCCACCATGAGCTTGTTTTCCCTCAGCCTCCCCTGACACCCAATCGAAAGGAGAGAACAGAGGCTGTGGCCGACCTTGACCTTGCTGTGTGCAGGAGCCAAGGCCTCTGGTGTTATGCAAAAGCAGTAGGAAAATACCCAGGCTCCAATTCCCAGCTGGGAGGAGCCCTCGGTGCCCAGCCCCCACCCCCTCTGGCTCGGTGGAGGAGGAGCAGCCGCCACAGCAGACCAGACGGGAAGCTCTCTCCTCCACCCCAGCTCTGTCCCAACAGGAAAGTAGCCAGAGCTGCTTTGGCATTTCCTCCTCCCCCGACCGGACAGAGGAGAGAGCCCCGGTTTCAGTTCCTTTCCTGTGCAGGGGAGGCAAGGAGCTCATTCTGGATGCAGGCTGCTTTAAATCAACTCCAGGAGGTGGAGGGGAAGGGAACGGAACGTGGCTGGCTGCAGCTGTTGCCACCACTGAAGGAACTCAGGCTGAGCTTATGTGTATGTTAAGGATGGAGAGATGGACAGGAGGACAGATAGATACATGGAAAGATGCATGATGGATGGGTAGGCAGGTATATAGACGATAGAGAGAGAGAGAGAGAGAGAGAGAGAGAGAGGGAGAGAGAGAGAGAGAGACAGATAGGCAAACAGACAAATAGACAGAGAGATAGATAGGCAGGCAGGCAGTTAGACAGGCAGACAGACAAATAGACAGGGAGACAGATAGATAGATAGATGATAGAGATAGATAGATAGATAGATAGATAGATAGATAGATAGATAGATAGATAGATAGATAGATAGATAGATAGGCAGACAGATAGATAGATAGGCATGCAGATAGGCAGACAGATAGATAGATATATTAGATAGACAGAGAGAGAGAGAGATGGATGGATGGATGGATGGACAGACAGACCAATAGGTAGATTGATAGGTAGGTAGGAAGGAAGAGAGAGAGAGAGATGGTTGATAGAAATAGATGCATAGATGGGTGAAGGGATGGATAGATGAATGAATGAATGAATGGCTAGATAGATATATGGATAGATCAATGGATGATAGGTGGACAAATGATATAGATGCTTGGATGGGTAGACAGATACATACATAAAGGCATGGACAGACAGAAAGGCACACAGATGGATAGATAAACAGATGGATAGACATAGATACATGGATGGATAGACAAATGTATAGATTAAAAGATAGATGATAGATACATGGGTGGATAGACACAGCTAAAGTGATGGACATACATAGATACATAGATGGATGAAAAGATATGTAGATAGATAGAGCATTTATTAATCCATTTCTATTTGTCCAAGCATTGTACTAAGCACCAGGAATTCAAATACAGAAAAAAAGATAGTCCCTGCCTTCAAGGAGCTTCCATTCTAATGGAGAAAGACCACACATAAAGGGCACTTCACAGTGAAAGTAAGGGGTGAAGCCACTGGCTCATGGGGGCAAGGTTGAAAAGCACTAAGAAAGCTTCATTTGCTGAGCTGGATTTGACATGAGCATAGCTAGTGTGGAGGAGTACTTTCTCAAATGGTGTTTCTTGGGCAATTGATTAAAACCAATTCTTCCCCCCAGACCCATCTCCCCAGAAATATCATAGAGGAGAACCTTATGTAAGAGGAATAAGCCTTAGAGGATAGGGTACTGCACAGGGAACCAAGGAAGACCTGGTTTCAAATCCTGCCTCTGATGATTGTTACCTGTGTGATCTTGGACAAGTCACTTAACTTATGTGGGCCTCGGTTTCCTTTTCTGTCAAATAGAACTTGATGACCACTGAGATCCCTTTCAGCTCTGGATATATGATTCCTTCTTGTTCTACATCTCTGGTTCTATCTGTAACTATTTTCTCTTAGCAGAAAGATCCTCTCCTTGGGGGCAAGAACTGTCACAATGTCTGCCTTGATTCCTCCAGTACTGAGCAGTGTTCTGGCTCTGTAGCTACTCAGTAAATGCCATTGAATAGTTGAGTCCTCTCTCTTCCTCTGGGGACCATGTCCTTTGTCCCCAACATTGCAATTACCGCAGCATTACAATAAATTATTTCTTTTGGAAAGAGCTCTATAAACGTTAAAATAGTAGGTGAATGTGGCAATCTATTATAAGTGCCAAGACATTACAGCAGCATTCTTTGCTGTTGGTAATTTTTTTCAGACTTTCTTGGTATTAAAATGTTGCAATGGAAGAAACTTGAACATGTGGGTGATCTCCTGAGGACAGGGTTTCATTGTTGTCCATTGCCACCCTTGCTGACCTTCTGGTGAGGTTCTGGTGTCTGGTAACCCAACACCTCCTCCCTCTCTTTTAAAACACAAAGCCATCAGATGCATTTTCTCATCTGGGAGTCATGGCCTTTTTCACAAGCTGCAAGTTTAGCACAGACTTTTCACTTCATAGAAGGGATAATAATGTGGTGGGTTTTGTTTGTTTATTTTGATTTGGGTTTTTAAATCCCACACCATCTGTTTTAGAATCTTCTAAGACAGAAGAGTGACAAGGGCTAGACAGTCAGGGTTAAGTGACCTGTCCAAGGTCACACAGCTAGGAAGTATCAGAGGTCAAATTTGGACCCAGGCCCTCCTGACTACAGACCTAGTGCTCTATTCATTGTGCTACCAGCTGCCCCAGTAATGTGGTTTTATCTGAAATGGTTGCTTGAGAATAGGAGTACAATCTACACAGGAGACTGTCTCAGATGCACTAAATTAGGGTAATTCTTGGACACTGCTCAGAGTGCACACACACAAACACAAACACTCATAAAATGTCTTTCTTGTGCTTTTCTAGGAAGATATAAAAATATTTAATGGGTACATTTTGTTTTTAAATAATAATCAATTTTATGACTCTCTCCCCCAAAAACTGTTCATCTAGAACAAATACAGCGACCTTGTACCTTATCTGATAGTATATATTACCTGCCGCCCCCTCCCACATACACGCATACACCCCTGCTATCTGGAATATGGAAATATGTTTTGTTATCTCTTTTATAATAACCAAGATATTGGTCATTGTTATGACTTTACTTGCAACTTCCTTCTATTCTTTTTAGCTATTTTATTGTCCTCTTTATGGCTTCTTATCTCCAGGAGGATTTTAAAAGGGCTCAGGGAGCCAACCTGACCAAGGTGGTATGTGATCCCAAGATGGCGGAGCCGGACACTGGGGCCCAAGGCTGCTCCCTGATCCTGGCTCAATCTGAAGTCAAGCCAAGCTGCATGATCTTGGTTCTGGATTCCAAAGGTGGTGAGTAAATGACCTCATCTCTTCAAGTGGAACAAGGCAGGGGAGGAATGGAACAGTATGAACCAGGCCAGGCTCCCAAATTCACTAACTTCTCTTCCTAATTCCAGACATTTCCTACATGCTCCAAACCATGAATAAGCAGAAATCTCACCTGGAAAAGGTAAGGCGGTCAGCATGATCTTTGAAGCCTGGGCTATTGTTGGTAGAAGAAATGGCTTCTCCGGACCCTTCTCCCTACTTTCTCCTGACCTTCTCCCAGTCAGGGAAATCCTGAGTTGCTCTTCTCTTCTTGAAATATTTTGATCAGAGGTTCCGGTACCCCTCTGAATTTGAGCCAAACCCCAGCTACCCTATTAAGGGGGGAATTAAAGGCTGGCACCAAAAGATGGATCTATACAGGGATCTGGAAATCAAAACCCAGAAGGTCAGACTTAAGGGACTTGGGGAAAACCTAAGAGGGAGCAGGAACAGGAGAGAGAAGAAGAGCCCATAAGCAAGTCTAATAAACAATAATAACCTACATTTTATGTGACTATAAAGTCCTCTTACATATATTCTCATTGGCTTCTCCAATGGAGTAAGTAGATCATGGAGGTGAGAGCATTGAGGGTCCACAAGAAGGGATCTCAGAGCTCATCTAGGCCCACCTTTCATTTAATAATTGGGTAAAGTAAGTCCCAGAAAAGTGGGTTAGCCTCTTAGCCTACTTCCTTTGGAGGCAATGTGGGGCAGTGGGAAGAGTCCTGGCTCTGGAGTCACAGGACTAAGGTTCAAGTCTTACCTCTTGCCTTCTCAATGGGTATAGGGGAAGGAAGAGAATTTGGACTTTAAAATAAGGTATTTTTTAACCCCTATCTTCTTTCTTTGAATCAGCACTCTGTATTGGTTCCAAGGCAGAAGAGCAGGAAGGGCTAGGCAATGGGGGTTAAGTGACTTGCCCAAGGTCACACAGCTAGGAAGTATCTGAGCTCAGTTTTGAACCCAGGACCTCCTGACTCTAGTCTTGGCCCTCAATCCACTGAGCTATCCAGCTGCCCCCCAAAAAACAATTTTTAAAAAGATATATACTTTGTAAATCAAAGATAATATCAGAGGGCACCAGCAGTAGTTCTACAATGTGGCCTGAAAGAGTTGACTGGCAGCACTAGAGAAGCACAAATGATTTGTCCAAGGTTACTCAGACAAGGTCTTTTGATTTTGAGACCAGGTTCTTATCCACTCTGTCACAATGCCCCTAAGTTCAAGCATAATTACCCCCCCCCCCATTTTATAGATGAGGAAACTGAGGCCAGAGGGGTTTATAGTCCCTTGTCAAAAGACTCATTGCTAATAAATGGAAGAAGTAGAATTTGAACCTGGGTCACTAGAGTCCAAAACTTCCCAGTATACTAAGTGGAATGGCTCACGTCCTTTATGTTTTTATCCCTTTGTCCCTAGTATTAATCCCCTGTTATAGTAGGTGAAAGATGAAATGACTGAGAAAAAAAAGGTTCAAGCTTCCAAACATATTGATTTATTAATCAATGAATGTCAATTATACTTCAAATCACACTTTGCCCCTGGATCTGCTCCCCTCGCACGCTAGCACACATGCATGCATGTGTACACACGTGCTTGTACACACACAAAGGAACATTTCAAGTTGCTCTTCATTTAAATATGACTGTAATAAATTTTATATTTATCCCGCCACACACAACCCAAGGGTTATCCTTCACTGGACATAACCAGTTACATACAGTCCACAACCGTGTCCTGGCCCCAAACCTGGAGGCTTTGGTTTCTCCCCTAGTCCTTATCCTATCTATCCTCCCATCCCATGAGTGACGCGCCTTTGTCTATGCCCCATTGCTCTTAGTTAGGGATCCAGGACTTCCAGGAGGAAGACATCCGGAATCACCAAAACTATTCCCGAAAAACGCTGATTGCCCTGGTCACATCGGGTCTCCTGTTGGCAGCTCTGGGCACGGCTGGCTACTTCCTCATGAACCGTCGGAGCTGGAGCCCCGCAGGAGAGAGGCTGGTCAGTTCTGGGAGCTGCTGGGGACAGCGGAGTTCAGTAAGAGAGAAGATGGAGGTTTTGTGGGTAGCCATCCCTTACTCATAATCACAGCTATAGGGTCAGAGCTGGAAGGAGCCTTTGAAAGTCACATAGTCCAGCCCTGTCACTGTGGCGATAAATTAAACAGATCTACAGGGCAAAATGAGAAGAGCCATGAGGAAAGCCTCCCCTTCCCCACCGGAAAGAACAAGCCTTCTCCGCCTGCCTGCATCCAGCTTTACCACAAGAGCAGGGGGTGGGTGGTGGGAGAGGAGAGTCCTGTACTCATTAGGGTCCAGCTTGTGAGAGGAAACCTCTGTTTAATGGAAATGGAAAGGAAGGCTAAGGTCATGCATTCATTCTACGTGTGGGGAAATCTACAGCATTAAGGTGGGAGCAGGAAAAGAGTAAGAGCCTTTAAAATCACCCAAGCTTATTTATGAAGCTGATGCTAGGAGGGCCCTTCTGGTACCTGGTGGATGTAGGAATCACCAGCCCTGGCCAGAAAGGGTTTGGGACTGGGAGAGGGCTAAAGGGGAGTGAACGCTCTGGGCTCATCTCTTTGGAAATGATTTCCTGGCCTGGTGTTGTCATAGGCCTAGCCTGGCCTGGGAATATTGCTCTGGCCAGGGGGACCATCCACATCTCCCTGCCAGGCCAACCTCTTGAGCACATAATGACACAAGTTGGTGCCTTTTTCCTCTGTCCCCAGGAGCTGGAGCCCTGACCTGTTCTTCAAGAATAGAATCTTCAAATATAGATGTCAGCCCTCTCCTTCCCCATCTTCTTATTCCTTCCTCTAGCTCTTTGGGATCTACACCACTCCGTACCATCCCTTCCTGTTTTGATAATATTCCCTTATTTATATACTGCCCAGGGAGAAGACCACTATTACACGGAGAACGGTGGAGGCCAGGGCTACAGTGCAAGCCCTGGCGCCAGCCCTGATCCACAGGAAAAGGCCAGTCAGAGCCGAGGAGCCCAAGAGAATGGGACCAATCAGGCCACGTCCAGCAATGGCCACTCATCAAGACAGCCTGTGGTGGCTGATACGGAACTGTGATGAGACAGCGAAGGGCTTAAAGATGATGGGGCCAAGGAAAAGACCTTCCTCCAAGAGACTTCCCCACCCTCACCTCCCCACTGTCCATGTAGCACCCACCTCCCAAACTGATCTTTTTCTTTGTCATTGTCCCTCTCTCTTATTACACATACCTTTCTTGTGTCCCTCTGTTGGGTTGGGGGAAGGAATTTCGCTTATTACAAATGCCTGGGTCAATGGTGCCTCTCTTTACTGCTCCATGCAGAGTGCCTCCTGGCAGCCCTAACTCTTACCTTGATCTATTTGGGGTCAGAGCTCACATGTAGAGGCTCCAAATAGAGACCAGGGGCTCCTGGGCCATGAGCCAGGCGCTGGACAAATCTCTGTCCCTACTAGGCCAGAGAGTTACTTAATCTCTGACACATTGGTCACTCTATCCACCTGCCCACTCTTCACTGCCTAGGAAGAGAGGAAAAGTTGGGGCTGCCAGTGCTTCTGTGTAAGATGCCCATTATTCAAGGGCTATTTCTTCCTTTCTCATAAGGAAGTCACATTAACCACTTGCTGTCCTTCCTGCCTGTGCATCAAGACTAAAAATCGTGTTTTCCCCAAAACAGAATTGGCTGTCCCTGCCTTCCCTCTTAAGCCCAACATAGCTCAGCCAGTCCCTTTGTAAGCAAGTGTGGCCCTTGGGCCGCTCTCTGTGAGAGAGGAACTAGAACTAACCAACTTCTTAAAAATTTTTTTGTCTACCCTCCTGCATTTGTATGTCTATATTCTGATGTGTGGAGCCACATCAATGACATCAAATTGTACTCAATCTTGGCCTCCTGAGCAAAGTGGGTCAGGGCAGAAGGAGTGGGGACCACAAATCTCTCCTTCCTGGGCACAAGATGTTGGGTCAAAGGGTCAGGCCTTTTGCCTGGTTTCCCTGAGAAAGTGCCCAAACTAGGAAGGCAAGATGACATTATTTCTGGCTGGCTCAGCCTTGACCCCAACCTCCAAAACCTAGCTCCTCCATCCTTGCCAAGGTCCTTGTCTCTAGCTCTCAGCAGTTTCTGTTAGTGCCATCTCCGTATAAGCCTCATTCCCCCAATTTCCCATCCCTCGACACCCCTTTCACATCCAGCCCTCCTTCCATCACCTCCAAGAGTCAGCCTCTTGGGAGAAAAAGGTAGAATAGCTTTGGAGAGGTAGGAAACAGGAGTCCCTGGGTTCAGCAGCCCTTAGGAGCATCACTTTCCAGAGGCAGGGAAGGGGGTTGTAGTGTTGTTTGTTTGTTTTTTTCCACCTTGAAAAGTTTGTAAATACTGTAATTAAAGTGATAGTAAAACGGGTATGTTTCTACCACTCCTGCCTAGGCTTGTTATTCAGTAAACATTTATTAATGTTGATTTTTTTAATTATTTATTTATTTTATTAATGCCTTCTTACTAGGTGACCATGGGAATAAAAAAAGAGGCAAAAATAGGATTCCTGCCTTCAATTTGAATAGGGAAAGATACCAAGCAAAAAGTTATACCAGAGATAATGGTCCTGCCCACCTGGCTGATGGGAAGTGGGAAATCCTGTTTGGGGAAGATTATTTCTAGAGTAACCAGCCCAAGGGGCACAAGGGCCAAGGAGTCTACGATCCCCTCCATTGGTCAACGTTCAGAGACCAAAAAGAGCCTATCTAACTCCAAGGGGCATCTAAGGAGGGCTATTTCTTCAGGACAGAAGGTATGGTGCCAAGCTGGAGGGAGGCACCAAGTTGTGTGAGAATTACTTCCAAAGGAAAAAGGTCTCAATGTTAAAACTAGAATCTATTGGGCTTGGCAGAGTAATGGGCCGTGAGCCCCAGGATGGCCAATACAACAAGGATTTTGGAGGGGCATGAGAATTTAATCAGCCCTATATTATTACAGAGGTCTGTTTGGTGAGTTCTGGATCTAGTTTCTATATAGATCCCTAAATCAGGAGACTTTTTGGTGTCTGAAAAAAATACAAAGGGAAGGGATAAGAAGCAAGGCCTTGGTGCCTTTTCTACTATCTGTAAAATGAGAATTTTTAAAAAATCCTTTTTTAGTATCAATTCTAAGATAGAAAAATGGCAAGGGCTAGGCCATCAGGGTTAAATGACTTGCCCAGAATCACACAACTAGGAAGTATCTGAGGCTAGATTTGTACGGAGATTCTCCCAACTACAGGCCTGGTCCTCTATCCACTGTACTACCTAGCTGCCCCCAAATGGAAATATATATATATATATATATATTTTTTTTTTTAAACCCTTACCTTCCGTATTGGCTCCAAGGCAGAAGAGTGGTAAGGGCTGGGCAATGGGGGTCAAGTGACTTGCCCAGGGTCACACAGCTAGGCAAATGGAAATATTTTTAAAACCTACTACCTTCCTCAAAGTGGTGGTAGAGGATATGCTTACTAAAGGCACTAAAGAAATGAAGTAGTATTATCATCCCTGGCTCTTGATCTCTTTCCAGAATCCCTACCTGATTCTCTCAGTGACTGGACAACAAAACAATATTTGGGCAGCTAATTCACTTGCTACCCTACCACCCACTAAGACATACTTTTCACCCACTGATTTAGGAGAATAAGTGTAAATGAAACCCCATGCATCCCCTTCTGCACCTCCCAGACTTTCTATAGCCCTCTCTGACCTTAAGAAGCCTAGAGGGCGCACTGCCAGTAACAGTGGCAAAGCTCCATAACTCCAGGAAACTCGCAGGGCGTGTAAATGGTGGCAGATGCTGCTGGGGTCAAAGGAAGGTCTGATCCTAGCATCCTTATCTGGCCTGGACCAGGCCTTCCCCTCCTGGAGTTCCCAGTCCTTGCCCCTCCCAATCCTTTTATCCCCAGGATCTTCCTGGCCTCCCATTCAGACTGGGTATTCCCTGGGGCTCTAGTTGGAGGAAAGAAGATTTGAGGTTGGAAAAATCCAAAGGAAGGTGTTGTGGCTGTGGCTGTGTTGGGGCAGGAAAGAAAGGATGACATTTTTTGTAAGGAGCTCTTACTTTTAGATTTTGACCCTACCTGAGTCTGTGATGGTTGGGGGATTATGGAACAGACTTTGGGGTACCTCCTCCCCCTTGTTACTAGTAGACTCAGTTTCTTGAGGACCCCTACTGTTGGTTTTGTCTTTGTCCCTCCAGCCCAGTGCAATGCATATGGCAGGTGCATAATAAATGCTGGGAGCAAGACCCCAGGTGTCTGGCCTACAAAGAACCTGTCAAATTCCCATCCCAATGTAGGATTCCGGGAGGTTTGGATCTACTGGAGACTCAATGTGTGTTGAGGTGGTGAAGGTGTGTAAAGGTTCAATGTTGGTGACAGCTAGGAAGTCAGATCCTTTTTTGTGATCCCCCTGGGGAGGTCCCCCCTTGGAGGAGCTAGGCAACCAGCAGTGCGACAATTGCCCCACCTACTGGTGTAGGAGAACTTGGATGGCTTGGCCGTGTCCAAAGCTTTCTGTAAAGCCTTAGGAAGGGAACAGGACAGGACTTCAAAGGGCCATGGATTTAGAGCTGGAAGGGGTCTTCCATGTCAACAACCCCTTTCCCCACCCCCACGTACACACACACACCATTTCCCTTTTAGCAAAAATTAGTGGCCCCAGCATGCTGTGGACTTTGTGGCAGGGCTGGTTATGGGGGAAAATGGGAAGGTGAGGAGGAGAGGTATTGAATTACCTTCCGTGGTTTTGCCTCTAGGACATTCGGGTCAAGAGCCTTGTTCTTGGCTCATTTATAGCCAGGCCTCCCTAGGATCATAGACTGTTGGAGCTGGAAAGAATCCTAGTGAGGTTGTAGCCCAACCCCCTTATTTAATGGGCAAAGAAAATGAAGCCTGGAGACATGATCCAAAGTCACCTAGGTAGCAGGGGACCGGTGCCAGAATTCAAACCCAGTGCTCTTATGAAATCTCTCCTTGCAAAGTCCTACCCATTGGCCAAAGCAACAAATAGGGGCCCCAGGCATGGGAAGAGGGATGGGGGGACCCACCCTGTGGAACCACAATGGGAAATTAAAAGCCCAATTTGATGTTAGGCTACATTAAGAGGAAAATGGAGAAAGGAATGGTTTATTGAGTATCTACTCTGTTTGAGGGGCAGCTAGATGGGCACAGTGGGTAGGACTCTGAGCCTGGATAATAATTCCGGTCTTCCTGATTTCAGGCCTGGTACCATCTTGCTGCTTTCAGGCCTGGTACCATCTTGCTGCTGTTACACTTGAAATAGGTTTCCTGCTTTCTCAACCACTTTTATTTGGGGACTCTGAAGAAACCCCAGCAGCCTCGGGTTCCCACTTGCTTCCATCCTAATTCAAGTCCTACTCCTCTCCCCATGAGCATGCTCCTTGTTCAAAGCCAAGACCCTTGACCTAATCACCTGCACCCAGGCACTTAGCACCATGGTCAGCACATATAGGCCCTTAATATGCTAATTGACCAACTGTTTGCACATCTTCCTTCCAAGCCAGGCAGGGTTCTACAGTGACATCTAGGTGGCCAACTAGCAGAGAAGAGAAAGTGTTTGTCTTGAATACAGGAAGATCCGAGTTCAAACTATAGGTCATACTTCATTTGACCTCCTTCAGCCTTATTTTCCTCATCTGCAAATGTTGATAATGGCACCTACTCATAGAGTTGTTTACATGGATTAAATCCATGTAAGTCACTTTGTAAACCTAATAATCTTCACATTATTCATGTAATTATTACCAATTGAATGTTGGAGCAGAGAACAAGAATCAATGCTGACCCCCAGATTCTGTGGCTAGATTTGCCACTGTTTGGAGGAGTTTTTGTTTATGTTTGATTGGGAGGATAATAAATTCAAGACATGTTCTAGGAAAAAAAATCTGTTCTAGATATAGTGAATGTGAGGTGTTGGTGGGCCATCTAGGTGGAAATTTGGGGGTGGACCTTGGAAGAGCTCTCCAGGACAGAGGGAAAGAGATGCAGAAAGACCATAATAGTTGGGGACAGATAAAAGAGCACTAAAAGGTATTTTTAGGGATTCAACAATGGCAGGATGTCCATCCTTAGAGGGTCAAAGGGAGGAAGAAGAGAAAGAACAAAAGGAAAAGGCAAAACAAAGAAGAGAGAGCAGAAATAAAGTGGTCAGAAGATAATCACATAAATCTGGGCAGGAGCCCCAAAGCCAAGGAAGGAAAAAAATCCCAAGAAGAGGAGGGTAATTTATCATAACAATAAAAATAACAGTCAGATGACACAGTGGTGAGAGTGCCAGGCCTGAAATCAGGAAGACTCAACTCGTGGAATTCAAATCTGGCCTCAGACCCTTATTAGCTGTGTGACCCTGGTTAAGTCACCTAACCTAGCTTGCCTCCGTTTCCTCATCTGTAAAATGAGTTGGAGAAGGCAATGGCCAGCCACTTCTATATTTTTGCCAAGAAACTCCCAAACAGGATCACAAAGAGTTAGCCATGGCTGAAACAACCAAAGAAGGAAAATGTTAACATGATGCTTAAAAAATTTCAAAATACTTTGCATAAATTATCTCATTTGACCCTTAACACAACAACCATGTGAGGTAGATGTTATTGTTATCCTCATTTTATAGATGAGAACACTGAGGTTAAGTGACATGCCCAGGGGTACATCCTTGGGTAAGTGGATACAAACCCTGACTTCTAGTCCAATTCAATTTCCTCTTTGCAACCCAGCTGCCTTAAATGCTGTCAAATTCTAGCAAAAGATAAAGGAAGATAAGGCTTGAGAAGAGACCTTTGGATTGACAGGTCTCCAATTCCCTTTATCCCCACTGCCTGTCAGTCAGTTCATCCTATTGTCTAACCTTTCCTGCTGTAATCGAAACCCTTGGGCAGAAAAAAATATATAAATCAGCGAAGAGTTGATTCCTTCATTTATGATTTATTGATTACCTGCTATTTGCAAAGGATAGGTTAGCCCTCTTCACATGCCAGAAAATAATGATGTGAAAGAAAAGTCCCACGCATTCGGACAGCTCCTGTGTTCCCCAAAGCTGTCTGACATTCCAGATGAAGGTTGTACCAGAATGAGGACAAACAAAATGTAGTTAGTGAAAATATGACAGCCACAGCAGGCTAACAAATGAGGCAATCAGGGTAATCAGCCAGCGATGATTAATAGTAACACCTACTCATGGGTCAGATTGTGTGTACGTGCATGTGTGTGGGGGTGCTATGAATCATGGAATGTCTGATCTCAGAGGAATTGAAATCACAAGTAACTCAGAGGGCACTGAAAAGACGCACGGTGGGCATCAGCAGGCTGAAGTGCGTTACCAGTGACGACTTACATGCGTAGGGTTGCAAAGCAGGCATCATCGGGGACATGGAGGACCAAAAAAGGAGGTGGAATGAGAGGCGAAAGGTGAACAGCTTGAGTGCTTCATGGGCACCCCAAGAGATATTAAGAAGCCAGAATAAAAAGATTTCTAGCATATTGGGTGCATTCTTAATAAAGGGTTTGGAGAAAGCATGATTAAGAATTGGATAGAATTCTTAATCCACGTTTTCTCCAAACTGATCTTGTGAGGTAGGTGCTATTATTATCCCTATTTTTACAATGGAGGAAACTGAGGCAGGCAGTGGCTAAATAACTTGCCCAAGGTCACACAACTAGGAAGTATCTGATTCAGGATTTGAGCTCAAAATTTCCTGGCTCAAGTCTCAGGGCTCTGCCACAGAGAAGGCATGGAAGAGGTTCTGATGCGCAGCAGAGCAGGGAGTACCCCCAGCTCCATTTAAATAGCTGCATATATATATATACATACACATATACATATTTGGGTATGTATATGCATATACATGAGGATAACTAGGTGACACAGTGAATAGAGCACTTGGCTTGGAATCAGGAAGTCTTATTTTCCTGAATGCAAATCCAGCCTCAAACACTTACAAGCAGTGTGACCCTGGGCTAGTCACTTCAACCTGTCCTCATCTGTAAAATAAGCTGGAGAAGAAAATGACAAACCATTCCAGTTTCTTTGCCATGAAAACTCCAAAAAGGGTCACAAAGTCACATATGACTGAAATATCTCAACAATATCCAAAAAAATTCAAATACATTTGTATGAATGCACAAAAAGAACATCTAGCATTTATTTGTGCTTTAAGGTTTGTAAAATGATTTATAATATTATCTCATCCTATTAATGAAATAGTAGTTATTACTACTAAGCATTTACTAGTGCGCCAAGTATTTTGCTAAGCACTGGGCATACAGCATAAATTTACATTCCTAATGGGGGGGGGGATGACATAGAAGGGAGTAGAGGCCAGGGATGGGCATTTTGGGGTTTGGGAAATTACAGGGAAGGGGGGAAGAGCTGACACACACCCTTTCTAGTAACAATGACTATATTGATCTGATTTTGGTTTTAGAATGGACAGTGTTGGATTGGAGGAGGGGTTTGGGGACAGGCAAGTAGATCAGTCAAAAATCAGGTGGGAAGTAGGAGCAGAGTGAAGGATGACTTAAGCCAAACAGAACAGGCAGCTGGGTGATCCAGCATAGCTAGGCCTGAAGGTGGGGAGACTCCTCTTCCTGATTTCAAATGTGGCCTTAGACACTTACTAGCTGTGACCCTAGGCAAGTCGCTTCATCCTGTTTGCCTCAGTTTCCTCATCTGTAAAATGAGCTGGAGAAGGAAATGGCAAACCATTCCAGTGTTTCTGTAAAGAAAACCTTAAGTGGGGTCACAAAGAGTCAGACATGACTGAAAAATTGCTGAAAAGCAACAACTAAGACATAAGGAGCTAGCAGGACTTCTGGATGTATATGAATATTTATGTATAGGTGTATATGAAATATACAGGTGTATACGTACTTCTGATGGGGGGGGCAGGATAACATAATGTGGATAGAGATTTGGTCTAACGATCAGGAGGACCCAAGTTCAAGTCCTATAATGCCTGTGTGAACTTCACTAAGATATTTGCCATTTTAATGTCACCAGATAGCTCTGTAATACTAGAAGTAACAGAATAGTTTCCTATCTGCTTTGGTAGAGATTTTCCTCAATGGGAGTTCTTGATGCCAATCAATCAATCAATATCTATCAAGTACTTGTTTATGAGCCCAGAATCATGGTAAGCACAGAGGATACAGAAAGAAGTCCTGCCCTCAGGGAGTTTATAATCTAATGAAAGGGACAATATCAAAACAAATGTAGACAAAGCAAACTATATACAGGGTCTGCAGGAAATAGTCAACAGGAAAGGCACTAGAATTCAGAGGGGGTTGAGTCAGGTGGCTAGGTGGCTCAGTGGATTGAGAGCCAGTTCTAAAGATGGAGATCCTGCATTCAAATCTGGCCTCAGATACTTCTTACGTGGGCAAATCATTTGACCCCCATCTTCTGGCTCTTGCCACTTTCTGTCTTGGAACCAATAGACAATATTGATTTCTGGGTTGGAAGGTAAGGGTTATTTTTTTAAGTGGGGAGGGGGTAAGAACAGAGGACCCAGGACAGAACCCTGAGGGACATCTATGGTTAAGGGCTTGATCTGGATGAGACTCCATCAGAGGAAACAGAGGAGCAAAGGAGATAGGGAAGAAGAGGACCAGGATAGAGTGGTATCCTGAAAATCTGGGAAGAAGAGAGTATGAAGGAGGAGGGAGTGATCAAGGAGAATGGGGATAGAGAAAGGGCCATTGGATCTGGGTCACTGAGAGACCTTTGGTAACTTTGGAGAGTTACTAATAATGTTGGAAGTCAAAGAGAGTCAGAGGCGGGAAATAGAGTCACTTACTGTAGATGGCCTTTTTGAGGAGTTTAGCTACAAAGGGCAGGAGAAATATGGGATGATAGTGGAAACGGAAGGGCTAAGTGAGGGTTTTTTTCAGGATAGGAGAGACATGAGCATGTAGCATGTCTGTAGACAGTAGGAAATGAGCCAGTAGACAGGAAGAGGTTGTAAATAAGTGAGAGAGGGGGTGATCTATTGAAGGAGACAGGATAGAATAGGATTGCTTGAACAAGCAGAGGGGTGAGGCTTGTAAGGAGTAAGGCCACTTCTTCAAGTCAAACAGGCGTGAAGGAAGAGAATGACAGAAGGCAACTGAGTGTTAGAAGATTAGGAAGAAGGGAGGGAGAAAGAGAGCTCATGGAGAATAGCCTCAATTTTTCTATAAAATGTGTCATTATATATATATATATATATGTACACACACACACACACACATATATATATATATATATAATATAAGGCAATATAAAACATTTATCCTGTTTTTCTCAGTTTCCTCAACTGTAAAATGGGAATAATAACCATACCTACCTTGCTTGTTATAAGGACCAAATGAATTAATATTTGTAAAGCACTTAGCACAGTGCATGTGAGATGGTAGGTGCTATATAAATACTTATTTATTCCCTCCCTGCACAAGTCACTTAGCCTCTGTCTGTCTTAGTTTTCTCTACTGTAAAATGGAGATAGCAACAAGCAACGCCCTCACAGAATGGTGATGATCAAAGGAGATAATATCTATAGAGCTTCAACTTTCAAGTACTATATAAAGGTTGGCTATTATTATTATTCCTTATCACTCTTTACAGGGTTCTATATTTCTCTTTTAATACCTTTATATGGCCATCAATTGATTCATGTCCATTAGGTTGTAAGCTCCTTGAGGGCAGGGACTGGTTTTGCTTCTTTTTGTATTCCCAGCTGCTTAGCATAGTGCCTGGCACAGAGAAGGCATTTAATAAATGTTGATTGATTGATATGGCTGCATTTTTCTTCTCCCTTTTTCCTACCCTCACGAAATAAAATTTTCCTGGGGAGATATTGCACTGGGAGTAAAGCCCAATAGGAGATTAAGATCTGAAAAGCATGTGGGGAAAAAATAGAAGATGTTACACACACACACACAGAAATACACATACACATACACATTTCATTGTATCTGCCCTCCTAATGAGAGGGAAAGTTGACCTCTGGATAGTTATTTGATTTCAATCACAGGAAGATGAATTATGGGCTTTCTTTTCTTTCCATTCTTTTTCTTAGAGGAAGGGCAGAGCACATTAAGGGGCAGGTAGGTGGCACAGTGGATGATTGAAAGCCAGATCTAGTGACAGGAGGTCCTAGGTTCAAATTTGCCCTCCAACACAGCTGGATGACTGTGAGCAAGTCACTTAACCCTCCATTGCCTGGCCTTTGTGGTTCTTCTGTCTTGGAATCAATACACAGAACTGATTGTAAGATGGAAAGTAGGGGTTTAAAAAACAAATAAAAAGTAAATTAAGCAAATAAAAGTACTGGTTAATCTAATCAAAAAGAAAGAAGAAAGTCAAATTAACAATATCAAAGATGAAAAAGGGTGACCTCACCTCTAATGAAGAAGAAATTAAGAGCTATTTTGCCCATTTATAGGGCAATAAATATGACGATCTAGGTGAAATGGGTGAATATTTACAAAAAATAAACTGCCTAGATTAACAAAAGATGAAATAGAATACTTAAATAATCCCATCTCAGAAAAAGAAATTGAATAAGCAATCAAGGAACTCCCTAAGAAAAAATCCCCAGGGACAGATGGACTCACAAGTGAATTCTATCAAACATTTAAAGAACAACTAACCCCAATACTATACAAACTTTTTGACAAAATAAGCAAAAAAGGAGTTTTACCAAAATCCTTTTATGACACAAATATGGTACTGATTCTATAGCCAGGATGACCAAGAACAGAGAAATAAAAGTACTGACCAATCTCCTTAATGAACATAGATGCAAAACTCTTAAATAAAATACTAGCAAAAAGACTACAGCAAGTTATCATGAGGATTATCCACTATGATCAGGTAGGATTCATACCATGAATGCAAGGATGATTTAATATTAGGAAAACTCTCCACATAATTGACCATATCAATGAATGACCAAACCAACAGAAACCACATGATTATCTCAATAATTGCAGAAGAAACCTTCGACAAAATATAACATTCATTCATATTGAAAACACGAGAAAATATAGGAATAGAAAGGACTTTCCTAGAAAAATAATAAATAGTATTTGTTTAAAACCATAAGCAAGCATTATCTGCAATGGGAATAAGTTAAAAGCCTTCCCAATAAGATCAGGAGTGAAGCAAGGAGGCCCATTATCACCTTTATTATTTAACACTGTACTAGAAACACTAGCTGTAGCAATTAGAGAAGAAAACTAAATTTAAGGGATCAAAGTAGGCAACGAGAAGACCAATCTATCACTCTATGCAGATGATATGATGGTTTACTTAAAGAATCCTAGAAAATCAACCAAAAAGCTAATGGAAATAATCAACAACTTTAGCAAAGATACAAAATAAACCTACAGAACTCATCAGCATTTCTATATATTTCCAACATATCCCATTGGCAAGAGTTAGAAAGAGAAATTCCACTCTAGACAATATAAAATATTTAGGAATCTGTTTGCCAAGACAAGAACAGGAATTATATGAACACAACTACAAAATACTTTCCACACAATTAAAATTAGATCTAAACAATTGGAAAAACATTAATTTCTCATGGGTAGGACGAGCTAACATAATAAAAATGACAATCCTTCCCAAATTAATTTACTTATTCGGTGTCATACCTTTCAAACTACAAAGAAACCTTTTTATAGAATTGAAAAAAATGATAACAAAGTTCATCTGAAAAAAAAAGAATATCAAGGGAAATAATGAAAAAAATGTGAAGGATGGAGGCCTAGCTTTACCAGATCTTAAACTGTACTATAAAGCAGTGGTCATCAAAACAATATGGTGTTGGCTAAGAGATAGAAGGATAGATCAATGGAATAGACTTGGGGTAAATGACCTCAGTAAGATAATGTTTGATAAACCCAAAGATCCCAGCTTTTGGGATAAGAACTATTTGACAATAACTGCTGGGAAAACTAGAAAACAGCATGGGAGAGATTAGATCTGTAAGAATTGAAATAATATTTCTACCCAGATATGTATATTTCATAAAGTTTATTGGAAAGGGTAGACAACATTTCCTCTAAGTAACCTGACCATGTGGTGCCTAGCCTGCCAGTCTCTTCCTCATTCCTTCTCTCACCTGCCTGCTCTGTTTCTTCTCGGTTCTCCCTCTCAATTCTCCCGAGGTTCTCCCCCAAGCAGCCCCCAACCTTGACTTTTATTGACATACGAAACATACACAGAGGTAACCCTGGCACAGCTGTGGTATATCAGGAATGTTTGATAGACAGTAAAGCTTCTCAGGAGGGGGAGGGGATAAACTTCCTTGACACAGATCTAGATCAACATCTCATACCCTACACCAAGATAAACTCAGAATGGGTGAATGACTTAAATATAAAGAGGGAAACTATAAATAAATTAAGTAAACATAGAATAGCTTACCTGTCAGGTCTGTGGGAAAGGCAAGATTTTAAGACCAAGCAAGAGATAGAGAATATTACAAAATGTAAAATGAATAATTTTGATTGAATTTAATTTAAAAAAGTTTGTACAAACAAAACCAGTCAACCAAAATTAAAAGGGAAGCAACAAATTGGAGGAAACGTTTTATAGCAAAAAAACTATGACAAAGGGCTAATTTCTCAAAATTTTAAGGAGCTAAATCAATTGTACAACAAATCAAGCCATTCCCCAACTGTTAAATGGTCAAGGGACATGAATAAGCAGTTTTCAGATAAAGAAATCAAAACTATCAATAAGCACATGAAAAAAGTGTTCTGAATTTCTTATAATCAGAGAAATGTAAATCAAAGTAACTCTGGGGTACCACCTCACACTAGAGCAGATTGACCAATATGGCAGCAAAGGAAAGTGATAACCGTTGAAGAGGATGTGGCAAAATTGGGACACTAATGCATTGCTGGTGGAGTTGTGAATTGATCCAATCATTCTGGAGGACAATTTGGAATTATGCCCAAAGGACTTTAAAAGACTGTCTGCCCTTTGACCTAGCCGTACCATTGCTGGGTTTGTACCCCAAAGAGATAATTAGGGAAAATGTTTGTACAAAAATATTTATAGCTGTGCTCTTTGTTGGGGCAAAACATTGGAAAATGAGGGGGTGTCTCTTGATTGGAGAATGACGGAACAAGTTGTGGTATCTGTTGGTTATGGAATACTATTGTGCTCAAAGGAATAATAAACTGGAGGAATTCCATGTGAACTGGAACGACCTCCAGGTATTGATGGAGAGTGAAAGGAGAAGAACCAGGAGAACATTGTACACAGAGACAGATACACTGTGGCACAATTGAATGTAATGGACTTCTCTACTAGCAGCAATGCAATGATCCAGGACAATTCTGAGGGACTTATGAGAAAGAATGCTATCCACATCCAGAGAAAGAACTATGGGAGCAGAAATGCAGAAGAAAAGCACATGATTGATCACGTGGTTTGATGGGTACATGATTGGGAATGTTGACTTTAAATGATCACTCTGTTGCAAATATTAAAAACATGGAAATAGATTTTGAACAATGATACATGTATAACCCAATGGAATTGCTTGTCAGTTCTGGGATGGGGGAGGGAAAGAACATGAATCATGCAACCATCTAAAAATATTCTTAATTAATTAATTAATTGACTCTTAAAAAGTAAATAAATAAATAAATTTTTTAAAAAAGTATCTTAGTCCTCATAGCAGCAGTATCTGAAACACTACCTAGCTGTGTGACTCTGGGCAAATCACTTAACTTCCATTGCCTAGTCCTTACCACTCTTCTGCCTTGGAACTAATACAGAGAACCAATTCTCAGAAAGAAGGTAGGGGTTTAAAAACAAATAAAGAGTCTATTAGTCTTGAAAGTTAGCAGCAGGGTCTCAAATTCTTCCCAGCTTTGTGGCTCTGGGCAAGTCATTTAACCCTAATCACCTATCCTTTGCCACTCTTCTGTCTTAGAGTTTTTATTAAGACAAAAATTAAGGGTTAAAAAAAAAAAGAGTTAGCATATCTGGCCTCAGGTAATTTAATCCTTCAAAACCTCTGTTTCTTCATATGTAAAATGGGAATAACAACAGGCCCTATTTAATTCACTGGGTTATTGTGAAGAAAGGACTTGGAAAGCACTTAGCACAGTGCCTGATATATAGTAGGAGCTTTACACATGTTGATTGATTGATTGATTGAAAGCAGAAAGAAATGTGAGCAGTTATCATTTTGAACCTATTTTGGTAACATCGGAATAAACATTTTGTACTCCTCTGGCTACTTGGAAAACATCAGTTGATCACTCAGGATGGAAAGCAAAGTCCAAGGCTTTCATGAAAAGATAGTCTGACCATGTTTACCCTCCTCTTCCATAAACTTCAGTGACTCCCTATTACCTCCATGAAAAATCTTTTGTTTGACATTCAAAGTCTTTTATCACCTCTCCCCCTCCCACCTTTCTAGTCCTTTCCTTTACTCCTGCCATATACACTCCTCAATCCAGTGACAGCGGTCTCCTGGCCATTCCACAAAGAAGACACTCAGCCTCTTGCTCTGCCCCTATGCCTGGACCACTCTCCCTCCTCAGCTCTTTCTACTCCCTTCTCTGGCTTCTTTCAAACCCCAGCTGAAATCTCATTGTCTGTAAGGAGCCTTCTCCAACCCCTCATCAAGTCTAATGCCTTCTCTCTGTTGTTTTCTTTTTATCCCACATATAGTTTACATATACTATATGTTTGTTTGTTGTCTCCCTGTTAGACTGTAAGCTCCTTGAGGCTAAAGACTAACTTTTGGGACAAGTAGGCAGCTCAGTGGATGGAGAACCAGACCTAAAGAGGGGAGGTCCTGGGTTCAAATTTGACTCCATATACTTCCTAGCTGTGTGAGCCTGGGCAAGTCACTTAACTCTCATTGCTTAGCCCTTACCACCTTTCTGTCTTGGAACCAATACTTAGTATCCATTCTATGGTAAAAGGTAGGAGTTAAAAAAAAAAAGACCAATTTCTGCCTCTATTATATCCCCAGGACTTAGCCTAGTGCCTGTCACATAGAAAGTGCTTCATAAATGTTTATTGATTGACTTACAGGATCTGCCTCGCTTCTAATTTCCCCCTTTTGGATATTGAATTTCCTTACACATCTCTCCCCTACGCACCCTCCCCTCCCCACCTTGGGGTATGCTGAATATCTCATCCATTTCTGAAGATAGATTTGCTCAGGGCACTGAGAACTGTGCTTTTAACACACACACACATGCGCGCACACACGTTGTTATTAGAATTTTCTACCTTTGTCTCTATGATTTTTCTTATCTTCTATCCCTGGGGTTGGGTTTTCTCTGCCTTGGCAGGCTGATAACATGTGGAAGCATGAGAAAATGTCTAATTAATAGACTAATTAGTAGTACAAGTCTTTAATAGCTGATTATAGAAAAACCATTCGGCAGCGTCCCTCCCCATCGCCTGCCTGGCTTATTTGTTTATTGCTATTATGCCTCCTAAGACCGGTGGATCTGGTCTTGGATCACTTGGGTTTGAAACCTGACTTTGCCACCAACAGCCTGTGTGACCTTGGGCATATCACTGGACCCCTCTGGACCTCAGCTCCTGCACCTGTTAAAAAATGAGCGGGTTTATCTGGTTTAAAGCCTCCTTTGGCTGTAAACATATGATTCTCTGGGAAAGATAGCACAGTCAACTATTGACTATTCAGCTCTGTGATGTATAGATTCAACTCAGTTCAGTCGTTTTTCAGTTGTGCTTAACTCAGTCTGGTCCCATTTGGGGTTTTCTAGGCAGAGATCCTGGAGTAGTTTGCCATTTCCTTCTCTAGTTAGTTTTACAGATGAGGAAACTGAGGCAAACAGAGTTTAGTGACTTGTCCAAGGGCACACAGCTCCTGTCTGAGGCCATATTTGAACTCATGAAAATTAGTCTAACTGGTTTCAGACCTGGCACTCTTTTCACTGTGCCACCGAGCTCCCTGATATGTGGATTATGGGGTCCCTTTCCTTGTTCTTGTCCCCTTTTCTGTGAGTCATTTGACTCCTGAAGGTAGCTTAAGAGGGAGGGTTCCCAAACCTTTTCATCCTACTTTTGGGATTATTTCCTGGAGCTTCAGACATTTTTCTTTTGGCCTCTTGAATCCCTACCCATCTGTTAAGGCAGGACTTGAATGTCACTTCTAAATGCCATCTCATTCCTTTTTCTTCAGAAATCACAAGGCAGGTTCCTAATGCAGTTGTCATGTTGTATGATGATACTTGTGTATACTTAGAAGATCAGGAGATCATAGACTGAAGGCTGGAAGCTGTTTTAGGAACCAGGTATTTGAACCTTATTGTTTTAGGGAAACTGAGGCACAAAGAGATTAGAAGAAAAGTAGGTGGCATAGTGGATAGAGTGTTGGGCTTGAAGTCAGGAAAGCTTGAGTACAAATCCCATCTTAGATACTTATAAGCTATATAGCTGACCTGAGCAAGTTATTTAATTTTCTCAGTTTCCTCACTGGTATAATCATAATCATAACAATAATAACAATAACACCTACCTCACAGAATTGTATGGAGGTTCAAAAAATAATGTATCAAAACATCATATAAATATTAGCTATTATTTGACTACAAATCCATGATCCTTCCTACTACATTACTTGGCATCTTCCCTTCCTGGGCTGTAAGCTCCATGAGTGCTAACCCTTTCATTTCCCTTAGAGTCCACAGGAGCTCTCACTCATAATGAAAGGTTGCTGAATTGTTGATTTGAAATGAGATGCATACTTGTCCAGTCACTTCAGTCATGTCTGATTCTTGATAATCCTCTCTGGGGTTTTCTTGGCAAAGATAGTGGAGTGGTTTACCATTTCCTTCTCCAGTTGATTTGATAGATGAGGAAACTGAGGCAAAGAGGGTAAGGTGACTTGCTCAGAGTCACACATCTAGGAAGTGTCAGAGACCAGTTTTAAACCCAGGAAAATAAGTCTTCCTGTCTCCAGGCCCTGCACAAATATCTACACTCCATTATTAATAACTCATATAGAACTTGGAAAGTAGTGAGATGTCTGTCACTGGAAGCCTTTGAGGGGAGTCTGGATGACCATATATGAAGTATATTATGGAGGGAATTCCTGTTTAGGTATCTACTGGAGTATACAACATCTGCTATTCCTAGTATATAATAGGTGATTAATAAACACTTGATTGATTAATTAGTTCTTAAATAAAAATCCTCAGCTCAGAGATAGTTTTACATTTATAGAAGAGATTTCATAGTTGCTGATTAGCATAGAAGAAAGTCTCCTAATAATCAGAGGTGTCCAAAAGTGGAATAGGTTGCTGGTTCCTGATCATTGAATAGCTTCCTATTTCTTTCCTTCCTTCCTTCCTTCCTTCCTTCCTTCCTTCCTTCCTTCCTTCCTTCCTTCCTTCCTTCCTTCCTTCCTTCCTTCCTTCCTTCCTTCCTTCCTTCCTTCCTTCCTTCCTTCCTTCCTTCCTTCCTTCCTTCCTTCTTAAAAAAAAAAAACCTCTTATCTTCTATCTTAGAATCAATACTAAAATAAATTCTAAGACAGAAGAGTGGTATGGCCTACAATTGGGGTTGTGACTTGCCCAGGATCACACAGTTAGGAAGTGTCTGAGGCCAGGATCTCCAAACTCTAGGCTTGGCTCTCTACCCATTGAGCCACCTAGCTTTCCCAAATAAATATCTTTCAAAAGCGATAGGATGATCACTTGCCAGAGATGGTGATCACTTGCACTGACCATTTCTGAACTATAGCACCTAATAATATTATAATTATATTATATTATAATAATATTATAACAATATTTTATCATATGCATTATGACAATATATTATAAAATAATCATAGTGCCATAATAATATAATTATATGATAATACATACTAAAATAATAATAGTGCCTAATAATAACAATTTTGTCTCATATTACATCAAAATAGGTCTCCACTGTCACTTCCTGATGCTACCCCTCTTGGGATCCCCCCCTGCCTCTACTCCTAGTCCCCTCACAGCTCTTTTTTATGTGTTCTCTTCTCCCAGAATCCAATGGGCAAGGTCCATCATAGTGCTTGTATAGGTAGCTCTTGTGCTCAGCACAAGACAAGGTAGCCAGTGGGCATTTAATCAATGTTTGCTAGTTCTATTGATTTCTAGTCAGTTTATGATACGTCAAATGAGTGGTACAGTCTGTAGGAGTTCGCCCGGATAATAATAGCTAACATTTATACAGTGCTTTAAGGGCTTTACATATATTATCACTTTGATCACCCAGATCAGAGGAATGCTGGAATGGAGCTGTTCTGGATATACTAAGAAATCCAGGGAGGTAAAAAGCAGAGGAGAACCAGTTTCACACAAGTAGAAAGCACTGGCTGCTAAAGTCCAAGTCGTCCAGGATGCTGTTAGTGATGACAGTGATGAAAACAGATAAAAATAGCAATTCAAGGTTTGCAAAGCACTTGCCTTCAGAAATTCTCCCTCTGTCCTCTGCCTCCCCACTCAGCTTCTTTCTGGTGGTTTCCCACTATATGGAGGTCTCCCCCTAGACTGGTCTCTGAGTGGGTATTCAAGACTCCCATCTGACACATTAAAACTGTGACACCCTAAACTAATCTCTTGATTTTGCATCCCCTCAAGACACCTATAGAAGAACAGGAATAGATTAAGGGTATTAAGATCATAGCTCTGGAGCTGGAAGGGACCTCAGAGGCCACCTAGTCCAGTCCCCTGATTTTCCAGATAAGAAGACTCTAGGAGCTGGGAGGACCTGGGTTCAAATTTGACATCAGTCACTTCCTAGCTATATGAACCTCAGTAAGTTAACCCAGTTTGTTTGGCCACTGTTATTAGTGCAGAAAACAAGAATTTAAAAAACAAAACAGAAAACTCAGAGTTAAGTGATTGCCCAAGATCATGTAGGAAATTTGTCCTGAAATGGGTTTTGGATCCAGGACTTTCAAAACAGCAAGGTGGCACAGTGAATAGAGCACCAAGGCTTGACATCAGGAAGGCTTAAGTTCAAATTCAAACTCAGACATTTATTAGCTGAGTGACCCTGGGCAAGTCATTTCACCCTCTTTGCCTCAGTTTCCTCATCTGTAAAATAAGCCAGAAAAGGAAACTGTAAACCATTCCAATATCTTTGCCAAGAAAATTCCAAATGGGGTTACCAAAAGTGAGGCATGACTGAAATGACCAAACAGCAATTTCTGTTTCCAGTCAACCCTGCATGAATAGGGGGAAGTTCCTCATTGGAACTTCCCTGTACCAGTGAATCAGGTCTGAATTTTTAAAATACTGTGAAGGGAAGTTCTGGCTGGATGCAGAGGGATGGGTTTAAACACTCCTGCCAGCCGGAGAATTCTCTTGTCCAGGAAGGGTTGTGGGAGTAGATAAGACCCAGAGAGGCTGACCTTTGCTTAACTGGAACCCTTTCTTACACTCCCCATCCTTCTCAGGCTCTGAGCTTCCTCCTTGGGCCAGGCTCTGCTACAAACCAGCTGAGGCACCTCAGGAAGTCTCTTCAGCTTGCTAAGCCTTAGCTTCCTCATTTGAAAGGAAACTGCAACTTAATTTGGAGTCAGGAGACTTGAGTTCTAATTCTGACTCTACTCCTAGTAAAAACTAACATTTATTCGACACTTTAAAATTTCCCAAACTCCTTACATCTACATTCACACATTTCCTTGTCCTCCTAAGCAAGGTGTTTTTTTTTTTAATCATCTCCCTTTTTCAGAGGAGGAAACTGGCGTAGAAGGGTTCAGTGACTGAGTCTTATGTCTAGTGTCTTCCCTCTGTTAACAATTCCCCATTTATCCTGTCTATAGCTTGCCTGTCTAGGGTGGTTTGATTGTTCCCTCCCCCCCCCCCCCCCATTGGACTGTAGGCTTCTTGAGGGCAGGGGCTGCATCTGGGCATTTAGCACCGTGCCTGGCACCTAGGAAGCTCTTAATAAGTGTTCATTGCGCTCTTCTAAGCGCCCTTCTAGCCTAACTGTAGGTTAGAACATGGGGTCCACTCCAGGTCTGGGAATTTCCCCCTGAACCGGCCCAGCCTAGGATGCGGCACTTGTCCCCAGCCCAGGCTGCACTGTAGAGACGCGGTCGCTAGGTGGCGGGGCCCCGCGAGTAGAGCGTGGGAAGCGCCCGGGCTCGCGGGGCTGAGCTCACACACTGGCTCGGCGGAGCCGCAGCAGAGGAGCCGGCGGCTGACCGCGGCAGCTGTCCCGGTTCCAACCTCCCTGGGGGCCCTCCGGGGCCCCCTTCCCCATGCACAGCCTCCTTCTTGGAATCCGGTCCCCGAAAAAAGGTAGGAGCGGGGCCCCGGCCGGGCCCGGGAGCGTGCATGGCTAGCTGGGGGCCTGCAGCCGCGGGTCCGCTGCCCCGGGGTTAATAGCCCCCTGCTGCTCTCCTCCCCAGTCAGCGCTGCCCCCGGTCCCTCACGGAGCCGCAGAAGGCTGCCCGAATGCCCCCGGGCGCGGGCAGTGGGCACAGCGACTGGAGCGCGGGGGCAGGTGCAGGCACAGAATCAGCCCCCTGCACTAGGAGCTGAGCATCTCCCACGCGGGACCCCCACCACCTTCTTCCTCCCCTGCAGTGGGCGTGGTGCCCCCTTTGCTGCAGAGCGGGGCCCTGGGGAGAGGAGAACAGACGGTGGGAGGCCTAAGGAGGACCCTAGGGGAAGGGGTCTGCAGAGTGTGAAGGGGCGCGGGGACCGAAGGGACAGGTGGTCGGGAAGGGGGAGCGCTTGAATGTGAAGAGCTAGGCTGGTGGGATTTTCACTCTTCACCCCCAGCGGGGGTAAGATAGACGTGGGAGCAGGAAACAGCACGGAGGGAGGCGGGCAGGTGGGGCCAGATGTGGGGGGCTACATCTGCAGCGCCCCACTGGCCTGCCTCCTTTCCAGCCCGCTAGGGCGTGGCCCAGGGACCCACCCTGGGCAGGTACCCCTGCCTCTGCCCCTCGCCACTGCCCGCTCCAGGAACCCCAGCACCGGAGCCACCATGCGGAAGAGGCATAGGGGAGGGGGCTGTCCTCCTCCTCCCCCTCTCTCCAAGCTAGGGGGAGGCGTGGTCACTGCAGTGAGCCGGGGTCTCAGGGTGGGAGCCTGTGGGGAGGGGCGGCGCCGCCTTTGCCTTCCTCTGTGCTGAAGTTCAGCCAAGTTCTGGAGAAGGTAGTTGGGGAGCAGGGGGCGGAAGAGGGGGAACAAGGAAGGTGGGGTTTAGGGGAAAGAACCTCGGTGCCCCTCAGCCTTGTTCATAACCGCAGCTTATTTGGGATTTTTAAAAAATGTGTTTTTTCCCCTTTCTTTTCACCCCCTACCATTTTTTCTTTTTTCTTTTTTTTTAGCTGTTTGGCAAATGAGAGTGGGGGACTCTGGCCAAGCCAGATCTGGAGTCTTTGCCGCACTTGTTCGTGAAACAAACATGCACTCCTATCTCTGTGTGCCTGGGGAGGGGGTGGCGCTACAGCCCCCCTTCTGCTTGACTCCCCCTCTCCCCCTCAATTGCATGCTCCCCTTCATGGGAACCAAGACCCAGACAACAGGAGGCTCCCTGCTCAGGGGATAAGCAGAAGGCCAGAAGACCCTGTGGGCAAGAACTGAACCCAAGAGACAGGAGTGCAAGACACCCACACGGCTTTCCCCCAGAACAGTGCCTAGAGGAGGAATGGAAGACCTCAGCCAGGCAAGTTTCTCCCCGGGTTCCTGGGGCGGGAGGAGGGGGGTGCCATCAGGGCCAGGGTCCCTGCTCTCGGCTGCTGCTTTGACTTCCATGTGTCCTTGGGTCAGGCAGGGGCCCTGTCGACTCGCTTGGGCTGGGTCCAGATCCTGGCTTGTCTCTGGTGCCTGCGTAACCATGTGGTTATTGGTGCCACCATGTTATATAATGCTTATATAACCTCACTCGCAAGTACAGCGTGTCTGCTCTTGGGACATGGAGAAAGGGTATCTGCGGGGGAGGCAGGAGCTGTGGGGACTCGGCAGGGAGCACACTGCCCTCGCCCTGGGCACGTGAATGGCTACAGCTCCCACTGGGTGTGGGGCAGCTTCCGGAGGAGGCGGCTGGGGGCATGGAGCTGAGAAGGGGGGGGGCTCTGACCCTCCGACCTTCTTTGGCCAAGAGCTGGCTGTCCTGTCCTCTGACTCCAGCGCCAGCAGAGAGGTGACCCCCGAGCGAGGAGGAGGAGGACGAGGGCACCGGTGGAGCTGTCTTAGGCAAGAGTGGTTAGGCAGGGAGGGGGGGTGAGGAGGTAGATAAGATAGTGAAAGAAAACATGATGTTCTAGTACTGTACTCTCCACTGGGCTGTCCCTGGTTACCAGGGCAACCAAAGCAGTGATGAAAATCGTGCCTCTCCATCAGAGGATAGAAGATCTTCCTCCTCCTCCCCTTCCTCTTCCTCCTCATAACTCTTTATCTGGTGAAGCCTAATTGAAGGCAGATGCCTCTGGGGACGGGGTTTCCCCAGGCCCCTCTCTCCTTTCCCTGACTTCTATACCCCCTGACCGCTTTTCTTCCTACAAAGAGGTGTGGCAACCCTTCCCTTGGTCCCCCTTACCCCCTTGGGCATCAAAGGCTGAGTAGGATTTGAAATAGATAGAGGGGAAGCTGGGGGGCAGAGGGGTGGGATTTCAGCAGCTTGGAACAGTCATGGGGGTTGGAATGAGTTGAGTGTGCAGAGGATCCATGGGGGCTAAGATTGGATGGACCTTAAGGAGGGGCTGGAAGTAGGGCGCCATCTTTGAAATCCAGGCAGAAGAGTCAGAGCGCCATGTAGCAGGGAAACTTTGTGTGAGGCTAGAATGAGCTTGGCACATGTGAAGGACAGGAAGAGAACACCATCCTGACTAGCTGAGAGTATATTAAGGATCCATGGGAAATAAGGTTGGATAGACCTTAAGGTGGGACTGGAAGTAGGGTGCCATCTTTGAAAAACAAGCAGAAGTGTTGGAGCTCCATGTAGCAGGGAAACTGTAGGATTTTGAATGGGAGAGTTGTATGATAAAACTGCTATTTTTTTTCATTCAGGTGGAGGTTGGACTTGATGGCTTTTTTTTTAACCCTTACCGTCAGCCTTAGAATAAATACTGGATATTGGTTCCAAGGCATAAGAGTGGTTAGGGCTAGGCAGTGGGAGTTAAATACACAGTTGGGACATTTCTGGAACCATATTTGAATCGAGGACTTCCCATCTTTAGGCCTGGCTCTCAATGAGATGACTTTTTTTTAACCCCTACCTTCCCTCTTAGAATCAATACTGAGTATTGGTTCCAAGTCAGAAGAGTGGTAAGGGCTAGGCAATGGGAGTTAAGTGACTTGCCCAGGGTCACACAGCTGGGAAGTGTCTGAGGCCAAATTTGAACCCAGGACCTCCTGTCTCTATGCCTCAATCTCGATCTACTGAGCCACCCAGCTGCCCCCAATAAGATGACTTTTTAACATCTCTTCCAATTCTGAGATTCTACAGTTGTATGAAGTAATGATTAAGTGTTGCCATTCAACTCTTTGTGACCCATATGGACATAGCTATCCATAGAATTTTCTTGGCAAGAATATTGGAATGGTTTGCCATTTCCTTCTCCAGTGACATCTTGATTAAGGACCAAAATGTATTCAGTACCTTGGGTGATACAAAGATTGAAATTTGTAAATGCTTTTTATTTACTACCCTCTGTGTGCATATCATTTCTTCCCTATAGAATGTAAATTCCTTGAAGGCAGAGAATTTCATTTTCATCTTTATATCCCTAGCACCTAACAAAGTTACTGACTCTCATAGGCATTTAAAAAATGCTGAAATATTGAATTGATAGATTTTTGATGGCTATAATATATTGATTATCTAAAATTAATATTTCAGAATGGATTGAGAATTTTGGCCTGGGAGTCAAGAGACCTGAATCTGAATCGTAGTTCTAGGGTTTAATAAGATGTATGATCTTGAACAAGTCACATCCTGTCTGGTCCTGTTTCCTCGTCTGTAAATGAGAACAGTAATATTTATGTAATCTTAATTTTTTAAATGTCTAATTTTTAAAAAATCAAGAGGCATACATTTTCTCTCTGTCTCATTTTCCTCAACTGAAAAAAAACAGTATTGTAACAAATGTAATTAAGCAAAAAAAAAATCCCTATATTGATTGTTTCCAAAAATGTTTGTCTCATTATATGTGTCTTGAGACCCTACCTTCCTGTCAGGAAGGGAGTAAAATGCTTCATCATGAATGGTCTGGAATTGTAGATAGTTAATTCACTGATCACAGTTCTTAAGTCTTTCAAAGTTGTTTTTCTTTATATTGTTACTGTATAAATTGTTCTTCTAATTTCATTCCAGATCAGTTTATATAAATCTTCCCAGGTTTCTCTGAAACTATCCCTTCCCTCATTTCATGTGGTATGACAGAATTCTATTACATTCAGATATCACTATTTGCTCCACCATTCCCCAATCTAGAGGTACCCCTTTTGTTTTCAGTTCTTTGTCACTCCAAAAAGGTCTGCTATAAATATTTTTGTACATACAGATCCTTTCCCAAAAGAATAATAATTTCTTTGATGTCTTTGGGGTTTAGACCTAGCAGAAGTATTGCTAGATTGAAGAGTATATAGGGTTTAGTGACTTTATGTGCATGGTTCCAAATTGCTCTACAGAATGCGTATATTAATTCATAGTTCCACTAATAATGTATTAATACATCCTCTTTCCCAGAATTCCTCAAAAAACTTTTTTCTTTTTTTTTAATCATCCTTGTCAATCTTTAGATATGAAATGGGGACCTCCAGGTTGCTTGCATTTCTTGAATTTTGAGTGATGCATGTTTTCATATGGCTGTTGATAGCTTGAGTTTTATCCTTTGAATACTGCCTATTTATATCTCTTGAGCATTTATCATTTGAGGAATAGCTATTATTATTATAAATTTGAATTACTGTTATTTCTCTTAGACTTTTGTCTAAGATACTTGCTAAGATACTTTGTCCAAGAAACTTGCTGCAAAGATCCCCATCTCCCAGTTCAGCTGTTTCTCTTTTAATTTTAACTGCATTGGTTTTGTTTGTGCAAAAGCTTTTAATTTTTATATAATCAAAATTATCAATTTTATTACCATTGTTCCTGTTAATAAATTCATCCCTAATCAATAGAGCTAAAAGGAAATTCTTCCTTGATATTTTCATCTGTTTAATTTTTTAAATCCTTACTTTCTGTCATAGTAACAACTCTAAGACAGAAGGGCAAGGGCTAGAAAATGAGACTTAAGTGACTTGCCTAGAGTCACACAGCTAGGATGTATCAGGGGTCAGATTGGAACCCAGGATCTCTTGTCTTCAGACCTGGCTATTTATCCACTGAGCCACCGAGTTTCCCCCTCCTCTCATTTGTTTATTATGTCATCTTTATTCTCTATAGATTCTTACTATCCGAGAGAAGCACTTTAGATATGTGAAGTTTTTTTAGTAGTATTATTGATGGAGAGAACTAGAAGCCAGAAATCCAACTAAGAGGCCCTTGTAATCCAGGTATAATACAATGAAGGTAAGATGGGAGTTGAGAGAAAGGAGAGAATCTGAAGACATTTGGAAGGAAGAAATGATAGATTTGGCAATGGATTGGGTCTTGAAAATAAAGAAGAGAAAAAGGTTATAAATTACTCAGAAGAGTGTAGGTCTTTGGTATGATAATAATGTCACTGAAAGCAACAAGGAAATTAGGAGAAAGAGATTGTTTTGGGAGTGAGGAGAGATGATGAGCTTAGTATTAAACATATTGAAGTTGAGATGATGGCAATATAGTGAAAGTAGAAATATCTGTAGGAAATTATTCTTTCTAGTGTGATAATAGACAGCTTCTTTGAGGAATGGAGTTTCTCCCTCTTTCCTCTTCTACCTTCCCCTCTCCCTCATCTTCCTCTTCTCTCACTCCTCAAATTGAATAATTTTCATAGCATTAGCTATGTGATCCAGGATTCTGATTAAGAGATACATCTATATAAATATTTGTGTCTTTACCTTAGCAAATTCTACTGGACTGGATACAACCTTTGTTAGATTATATGCATTACAATGAATCATTAACAGGCCTGGACTGCACATCAGGAGACTCTGGTTTTCATCTCAGGTCTGCCGATAATTTTGTGAATTTCAATCTCTAAAACTGAGTTTCCTCACTTGTGAATTGAGTGGGATTGGAGTCTCTCTTGGTTCTTTTCCAACTCTAAAATTCTACTTGGGATTTGGTGTATCAGGCCCAAGGAAGTATTGTGATAGAGGAGAAACTGGACTGGACTTGGAAATAGAACTGAATTGGGGGTCAGTGATTTAACCATATATTATCTGTGTGACCTTTGGCGAATTTCTCAGTCTCTTTGTGGCTAAATTTCCTCATATAACTGAGTTCTGGAATGGGCTGTTAGAAATTATCTAATCCCTTTCATTTTATATGCAATCCAGCAAGCGTTTTCTCTCTTATTTTGAAAATTAAATTTTTTTCAATCAGTAAAAATCTGATTTCTTTCCATCTTCCTACTCCTAATTACAACCATGCACATTCAAGCAAAACAGATTTCTATATTGTCAAATCCAAAAGGTAATGCACACCTACACACACACACACACACACACACACACACACACACACACACACGTGCGCAATCTCATTTCTTCACTCTTAAAGTCATTCATCTTTTTATCAGGAGGTAGGGTGCATGTTTCATCACTTATCCCCCCAAATTGTAGTTATTCATTATGCTGACCAAAGTTCCTAATTCAATTATTGTATAAATTCTTTTCTAGATTCTGCTTATTTTTCTCTGCATCAGTTCATATAAGTCTTCCCCAATTTTTCTGAAACTATCCTTTTGGTAATTCCTTACAACACAGTAGTATTCCATCACATATGTGTTGGTATGTATATATGCACACGCATACACATACTTGTAGGTGTTTTATATATGTACCCATGTGTATATACACACATATATAAATAAACATAATTTTCTCAGCCATTCTCTAGTTGTTAGGCACCCCCTCAGATTCCTATTCTTTGCCAGCTCAAAAAGAGCTGCTATAAATATTTTTGTACATTCTTAAAAGTACATTCTTAGTTTTTGTACATCCTTAGTTAGAGTTTGTTTTCCTTAGGGCTAATCCCTTTCTTAATCTTCTCTCCTTCTGATTTCCCCTTCTTCCCTTTTGCTGTGGAGTGAAGGTATTTCTGGACTCAACTACCCAAGCAGCATTTTCTAAATACTGTTATGTGCGTGGCTCTGTCATACACAATACAAAGACAAAATAACAAATAAGTCCTGTCTTCAAGGAATTTATATTCTTACTAGGCAATAGAATGTATAAACAGATCAGTATGGAGGTGATAATTTGAAAAAGGAGAGAAGTTTAAAAATTAAGGGAAGGTGGTCCATGAGCTTAGCCTTGAAAGAAGCCAGGGAATCTAGGAGGTGAAGGAGTATATTCCAGGCAAGGGGGACTCACCTCTACAAAAGCATAACAGTGGGAGATGGAGTTCTAGGAGCTGAAACTAGGTGAGTTAATTTGGCTGGTTATTTAGAGGTAGGAAATAAGCATTTATGTAGCACTTAGTAGGTGCTGAACACTATATTAAAAGCTTCATAAGTATTATCTCACTTAATCCTCACAACAACCCTGGAAGGGAGATGCTTTTTTTTTATTATCCTTATTTTATAGGTGGGGAAACTGTGTGCCAAAGGTCACAGTGTCTAGGGCTGGATCCGAGTTCATGTCTTCCTGACTCCAGTCCATGTTCTTTATCTCCTGGGCCACTTAACTGTACCTAGAACTGACTAAAAGGGAAGAAATGTTCTAAATCTGGAGGAATCTGGAGATATATTCTGAATTTTTAATGCCAAATTAGAGGAGGTTTTTTTTTTTAATCTTATAGGCAGTGGGGAGTTAGGTAGGGTTCTTGGACAAAGATTGGCGTCATTAGCTGTGATTATGTGGAGGAGGGATTGGACAGTGCTGGAGATGTGGACCTGCATGAAGTAGGGTGGTTGCCATGTGAGTGGAGAGGAGGGAAGAGATGGGAGAGATGGAGAGATGTGTAATGGACCAGATTTGCAACTGATGGAATGTGGGGGAGGGACAGTCCAGGGCTACTGTGCAGCCCACCCCGGGGGCTGGAAGATGGGGGGTGATGGGGATTCGGGGTAGAGAAAGTCTAGCAGGGAAGCTGGGTCTCATTTGGGCCATGCCGGGTTCGCGCTGCCTGTGGTACACCCAGTTGGAGATGCGCAGGAGGCAGCCTGTGACGCAGACTGGGCTTAATCACTCACGCTGTGTCACATACAAACAGGTCTCTCATTTCGAAGAGAACAGAGTGAATGACTCACACTCAGCCACCAGGAAAGAAGTGGGCGTTTGGAGGAGGGGACAAATCCCTTCTTCCCTCAGCCCAGGCACTTTAGCCCTTGGAAGAGCGGGCTGGGGAGGCGGATGCAGTGCGCAGGAGTGGGCAGCGCTGTGGTGCTCTGCACTGTGTTCTCCCGACCCAGGACCGACTCCTCTGTGGCTTGGGCTCCCTGCCCCCCAGGCTCCCCTTTTCCTAGGGAGAGATTGGTTCAGTCCAGGCTCTTCTTCTATCAAGGACCTGGAAGCCAGGATGGGGGGCGGGAGTGACGGGAAGGAAAGGTTTGTATTCTCTCTCAAAATCGATAGTGTGTGGTTCCCTATTCCCCTGCCCTGGGTGGATCTGCCGGGGCCTCAGTGGCTTCTGTGTGTCCTCACGCCCTTCCCCCATCGCTTCTCCCTTCAGAATAAGGGGTCTGTCCAAGGGACCCCCGGGGGCTGGTCACCTGCCCCCCTCATGGCTGCAGAGTGGGGTGTAGGGGTTGTTCTGGCAGGGACATTGGCTCGTGGTAAGGGACACAGTGGGCGACCTGCCGGGCTGAATGTAGCTAGGAAGAGCAGGCGCCTCAAAGTGGTTGTCCTTGAGTGTCAGAGATGGAGGCCATGATGCCTGTCCCTGGTACCCATCTCCCCAGCGATTGTGAGGCTTCAGTGAAGAAGGGCCCTGAAGGGCTTTGCAGGCTTTAAAACCTTTGGATTGTTTTCCTCTTTTTTTTAATGGCCTTTGCTTTCTGACTTGGTAGGAGTCTTAAGAGGAGAGGTAAGGGCTAGGCAGTGGAGGTTAAATGACTTGCCTAGTGTCACACTGCTATGAAGTGGCTAAGGACAGATTTGAACCCAGGACCTCCTGTCTCTAGGCCTGGCTTTGCATTTCTTTGTATCTCTAGCATTTAGCACAGTACCAGGCATATAGTAGGTGCTGAATAAAATGATTATTGACCAACCACATCAATGTCAGTGGTTGTGACTGATCTTAGGCTTTGTCTTATTATTTGAAACATTCCTGTGATGGCATAGGATTGTGGAAAGAGGCTCGGATTTGGAATCAGGATGTGAGTGCAAATTCTCATTCTGCTGCTAACTAGCTATGTGACTTTGGATAAATCTTTTCACTTCTTTATTTACTTTTGAGAGCAGATGACCTCTCTGATCTCTTTATCCTATGATCTCACAGTTGATTTTTTTTTTTAATCTTCCATCTTAGACTCAATACTATATATTGGTTCCAAAGTAGAAGAGCAGTAAAGGAGGGGGGGGGGGAATAAGTGACTTGTCCAGGGTCACACAGCTAGGAAGTGTCTGAGGACAGATTTGAACCCAGGACCTTCTGTCTCTAAGCCTGGCTAGCTGCCCTTGGGAAAGGCTTCTTGATAGAAGTTGAGCTTTTAGCTTAAACTGACTTCCTTCAAGTTGCTTCTGATGGTAACTACTGTGTGTGTATCTCTTTCTAAATAATATAGATATAATATGTATATACTATTGATATAATATCTATAATACATAGTCCTTTAAGGTTTGCTGAGCCCTTTAGAATATTATCTTCTTTTATCCTCACAAGAGTCTTGGGAGATAGAGGCCTTTATTGTGCCCATTTTTCAGATGAGGAAACAGAGGCAAACAAGTTAATAATAACTCTTTTATCCCTAGGAGGTGAGTGCTCTTATTATACCCATTTTATTGATGAGGGAAACTGAGGCAAAACAGTTATTTGTGCTTTCAGAAGCCCTGAAAGACAGGTACTATTCTAATGTCCACTTGACCTATGAGGAAATTGAAACAAACAGATGTTCAGTGGTGACTTGCCTAGGGCCAAGATAGCTAAGTAATTGGCCAGGGATGGGATCTTGCAGACTGCAGGTCCAGGGCTCTCTCTATCAGACTTCCAGTATCTTAAGTCCTTCCTTCTACAGGAAGTGGTTTCCACTCCCCACTTCATGCTACTGGTGCCTTCCCTCCTGTGTCGATCATCTCCTGTACATCTTGTTTGTGTGTGGTTATTGGCATGCTGATGGCTTGACCAGAGAGACTGTGAGCTCCTTGAAGGCAGGGCCCCTTTCCCTTTCTCTGCTCCCCCAGCCCTTAGCCTCGTGCCTGGTTTAGACTTAATTAATGAAGGATCTTAATAATTGCTTATTGACTGCCCGACTATGGAAATCCCCTTTCCCCAGACTCTGGCTCCCCAGGAGGGTCCTCACCCTGATGCATTGGTAAAAGGCTCCGTAGAAGCTTATTTTAGACCCATCCACGCAGCAGCAGCTGCCACTGTGGCCCCTGGATCAGTTCCACCCAGGCTGAGATAGGAAATGAGACGTGTCAGGGGCTGCAGGGTAAACCACGTGGCTGAGCTCTGGGAGGCTGAGCCGGAGGACCAGAGGACGCGGGGTTATGGAAGGTGACTGGTATAGGATGGATGTGGTCTCTGGAGGGGGTAGCATTCAGGAGGAGGGAACAGGTCAGAAATGGATCTGTTAGGGAGCTCCTTCCTGGCTGGCCTGGTCCAGTCCTTCATCCCCTCCATCCCCAGCACCCAGATGGGCTTCTTTCTCCAAGGAGCCAAGACACCTCATGGGTGCCTCCTCCTCCCAGCATCCTTGCCTCCCTTCTTCGTGAGGGTCTCCTGGACTCAGGGCCTTCCCCTCCAAGGGGACCTGGTTTGTGATTCATACGTGTCTTGTGTTTTTCTGTGCACCTTTCCCACTAGAATATAAACTCCTTGAAGTCAGGCACTGCTTGTATGTCCATCACGTGAGTCCGGTGTTCTAGCACATCGTTAGCTCTTTGAAAGTGCCTGCTTGTCAGGGCAGCCAGGTGGCACTGCAGATAATCTGGGCCTGGAGTCAAGAAGACTCATCTTCCCAAGTTCAAATCCAGCCTCATGACCCTGGACAAGTCACTTACCTCTGTTTGCCTCAGTTTCCTCATCTGTAAAATGAGCTGGAAAAGGAAATGACAAACCATTCCAATATTTTTTTCTAAGAAATCCCCCAGTGGGAATCACGAAGTCACACATTGGCTTTTCCTGGCCAGATAGAGATGACAAGGATGGATGGCCAAGAGAACATCATTTTTTTCCCCAAACCCTTACCTTCCATCTTAGGATCAATACTGACTATTGGTTCTAAGGTGGAAGAGTGGTTGAGGGCTGGGAATGACTGCTTGGTTGATGAATCTCAACATCTACTGGAGTGGCTTTGGCTGTAAGGTCCTATCTCTCAATAGTGACTAGAAGATAAAATGAGGGGGTTGCACCAGATCAGGGTTCCTAAATAGGCATTCATGAACTCATTAAAAATTTTTGTTAACTATTTTAATACAATTATTCTCCTTTGTCATCCTGTGTATTTTATCTTATGCCTTTAAATATTTATTCTAAATAATAGTAATTATTAAATAATTATTCTGAGAAGGAATCCACTTGTTTAACCAGACTGGACACACAAAAAGATCAAGATCCTTTGTCATTGTCCTCTTTCTCTCTGTCCAGGAAAGGCCTAGAATTTATTTTTCTATCAGGAATGAGTCTCCCCAGATGGTCTGGCATTTTACATGCTCAGAGTAGCCAGCCTCCCCTGATTCCTCCGCTTGCTGCACTCCCCTCCCCACCCACCCTCACCCCTGTATGGTTTGTTTACCTGTCACTTCACTTTTGTTTCCCTAGATCGATCTCTGAGCCCTCTCCTTTAATCCTGGGTCCTTTTTTTTTTAATGTTTTTTAAACCCTTCTCTTCTACTTTAGAATCAATACTGAGTCTTGGTTCCAGGGTAGAAGAGCTATAAGGGCTAGATAATGGGGGTTAAGTGACTTGCCTGGGAAGTGTCTGAGACCAGATTTGAACCCAGGACCTCCCATCTCTGGGTCTGACTCTCCATCCACCGAGCCACCCGCTGGGACCAAATCCTTTGACAGCCTTGGTCAGTGTTGGGGTAGAGATGGAGAGATCAGGCCTGGATCACTGTTTTCCATATTGGGCCGGGGAAATGGATTATGAGGAGCCAGAGAATCCGTGTGCGTATCCAGCATTGTCATTCTGCTCTTAATTTAGCTCTAGCAAAAAAGGCAGCATGACTCAGGAGAATAAATAAGTGAACATGCCTTCTGCAGACAGAGTAAATAACGTCTCACACATATATGTATTTCTGTTTTTCTTGTATATCTGGAGGCTCGTGTGAGGCGCAAACACACCAATGAAAAGTCATTTATTAAACGTGGACCTTGTGCCACACACTGTGTGCTAAGTGCTGGGAATGTAAGTGCTAAGTCAAAGGCTGGCTGTTTCCTCCAAGAAGAAGCATTCTCGCAGAGCAGCACATTGGGGGAGCGTAGAGACTTCATTTACAAGTTTCCTGAAGTCACAGTGCCTTTTGTCACAGGTCACCAAGAAAGAGGTGGCCTGGAAGCCAGGGGGCTGGGTGCGAGACCCGGGTCCTCTGACACTGACCGACTGTGTCATGCATGCCACCTTTCAGTGCTTTAGGCAACTCCGAGGCCGTGAGTCGATACCCTGCCCTGGCAGAGGTCATTTCCTAACCTGGGAGTTCCTGGTAATAAAGAATTTTCAGGAGCCGTCCCAATTCCGGTTTTTCTAGTCAACAATTACCAATAATACAATGACTATAATGCTTTTACTAAATAGTTTTAGCATGTATGTAATAATAATAACTAATATTGATATAGTGCTTACCATGTGCTAAGTGCTTTATAATAACAATAACTAATATTTATATAGTGCTACTGTGTATCAGGCCCTGTGCTAAGCACTTAGTAATAAAAATAAAATAATAATAAGAGCTAATGTTATAGAGTATTTACTATGTGCTAGATCCTGTAATAAGCACTTTATAATAATAATAAATAGTAATTAAAATAATAAGAGCTAATATTTATATATCATGTTACTATGTGCCAGGCCCTGTGTTAAGTGCTTATAACTAACATTTATATAGTACTACTATGTGTCAGGCCCTGTGCTACACAATTTATAATAATAATAATAAAATAATAGTGAAATCTAACCTTTATACAATGTTTATGATGTGCCAGGCCCTGTGCTAAGAGCTTTATAATAAAAAAATAAGAGCTAACATTTATAGCATGCTACTGTGTTTCAGGCCTTGTGTTAAGTGCTTTATAGCAATAACAACAATAATAGTAATAATTAGCATTTATATAGTTCTACTATGTGTCAGGCCCTATGCTAAGCCCTTAGTAATAATAATAGTAATAGTAATAAAATAATAATAAGAGCTAATGTTTATAGAGTGTTTACTATGTGCCTGGTCCTATAATAAGCACTTTATAATAATAATAGTAATAAAAATAATAAGAGCTAACATTTATATCATGCTACTATGTGCTAGTCCTTGTGTTGTGTTTTATAACAATAATAACAACAATAATAATAACTAATATTTATATGGTGCCTACTCTGTGCTAAGTCCTATGTTAAGTGCTTCAAAATCATAATCATAAACATAATCATAATAGCTAATATTTATAGAGTGTTTACTATGTGCCAGTCCCTATGCTAAGCTCTTAGTAATAATAATAAAATAATAAGAGCTAATGTTTATAGAGTGTTTACTATATGCCAGGCCCTGTAATAAGCACTTCATAATAATAATAATAATTAAATTAATAAGAGCTAATATTTATATCATGCTCCTGTGTGTCAGGCCTTGTATTAAGTGCTTTATAACAATAACAACAATAATAGTAACAATTAGTATTTATATAGTGCTACTATGTGTCAGGCCCTATGCTAAGCACTTAGTAATAATAATAGTAAAATAATAATAAGAGCTAATGTTTATAGAGTGTTTACTATATGCCAGGCCCTGTAATAAGCACTTCGTAATAATAATAATAATAATTAAATTAATAAGAGCTAATATTTATATCATGCTCCTATGTGTCAGGCCTTGTATTAAGTGCTTTATAACAATAACAACAATAATAGTAATAATTAGTATTTATATAGTGCTATTATGTGTCAGGCCCTATGCTAAGCACTTAGTAATAATAATAGTAAAATAATAATAAGAGCTAATGTTTATAGAGTGTTTACTATATGCCAGGCCCTGTAATAAGCACTTCGTAATAATAATAATAATAATAAAATTAATAAGAGTTAATATTTATATCATGCTCCTGTGTGTCAGGCCTTGTATTAAGTGCTTTATAACAATAACAACAATAATAGTAATACTTAGTATTTATATAGTGCTACTATGTGTCAGGCCCTATGCTAAGCACTTAGTAATAATAATAGTAAAATAATAATAAGAGCTAATGTTTATAGAGTGTTTACTATGTGCCAGGCCCTATAATAAGCCCTTTATAACAATAATAGTAATTTATAATAATAATAGTAATTAAATTAATAAGAGCTAACATTTATATCATGCTACTATATACCAGGCCCTGTGTTAAGTGCTTTATAATATTAATAATAATAATAACAATGAGAACTGACATTTATATATGTTTACTATGTGCTAAGCCCTGTGCTAAGCACTTTATAATAATAATAATGGTAAGAGCTAACATTTATATCATGCTCCTCTGGGCCAGGTCCTGTGCTTACTTCATCATCATCATCATCATCATCATCATCATCATCATCATCACAGCTGACATTTATATCCTCTGGGCCAGGCCCTGTGCTAAGCACTTTATAGTAATACTAATGAGAGGTAGCATTTATATAGTGTTTACTATGGGCCAGGCACTGTGCTAAGTGCTTTACAATGACCTCCTTTGATATAGTGCTTTAAGCTTTACAAAGCACTTTACATAGGTTATCTCCTTTGATACTGTCATTTGGGGAAGCCTGTGCAATCTTTTTCCATCCAGAAGCCTGGGAGCCAGCGTGGTGGCTCAGCCCAGATTTCGGGCTGGTGAGGACCCTCGAAGCCGTCCAGTCCAACCTTTCCCTTTTGGCGGCTGAAGAAGCCGAGGCCGGGAGCCCTTCAGGCCTTTCTGCTCTAACACGCTGTCTCATTCTTTAGTAGATCTGGAACTGGTTGAATGACCAGACCCAGATACGGGCCAATAATGAATCGGTGTCAGCCCGGAGGGAGGTCTCTGTTGCAGTGCCCAGAGATCTGTCCTTTGCCCTGTTCTGTTCGACGTTTTTCTCAATGGTTTGAATGAAGGCATAGAAGCTGTGCTTTGTCAAATTCGTGGGCGATATGAAGCTGGAGCAGAGAGCTGCTACATGCATAATAGCGGCAGGATTCACAAGGATCTTCATAGTCCAAAAATGATGGGCAAAATCTTATAAGATGCAGCTCAACAGGGATAAATATAAAGATTCTCGAGTTTTAAAAAATGACATAAACAATGACTTCTGGGCAAGGAGAGGAGGGGAGGCCGTGAAGGGTTCCTGTAAGAGATTTGGATTTTTTGTGGTTTATAAGTTTAATATTAGCCAGCAGGACAGTTTTCCCCTCCCCCCAAAGCTAGCATGATCTTATGCTTCATTAAGAGAGACATAATGCATGGAGGATAAATAACATGTAAAGTATTTAGCAAACCTTAAAGTTCTATATAAATGGAATTATCATGATTACCTTGATTACAGTAGATAGCAATTTTGCTGGACTGAGCCCTAGTTGGACCATGCCTAAAATACCATGTTTATGGTTTGATGGGGATATGATTGGGGATATTGACTTCAATTGATCACTATTGCAAATAATAATGATATGGAAATGGGTTTTGAACAATAATACACATGAAACCCAGTGGAATTGCTTGTCAGTTCCAGGAGGGGGGAAGGAAAGAATATGAATCATGTAACCATGGAAAAATAGTCTTAATTAACTAATTAAGTTTAAATTTAATATAAAATACCATGTTTAGTTCTGGGCATCCATATTTTAAGAAAGACATTGATAAAGCCAGAAGGAAAGAAGGAAGAGAACAGACATGAATTAAGCACCTACTATGTGCTAGGCACCTTGCTAAGCACTCGATCAACATTATCTCATTTACTCTTCACAACAACCCTGGAAGGGTAGGTACTATTATTATCCCCATTTTACAAATGAGGAAACTAAGGCAGGCAAAAGTTCAGCTTGCACAGGGTCATACAGCTAGGAGATGTCTGAGGCCAGATTGGAACCCAGGTCTTCCTGACTGCCGGCCCTGCATCTAGCATCCATCACCCAGGAGGATCAGAGCACTGGAAACCATTCTATAAGATGATGGATGGACTGAAGGCACTGAAAAGGGAGGATTTGGGAAGGGCTCAAGAGTCGCCTTTCAGGGTTTGAAGCACCCTCATATGGGGAAGGAATTAGACTTGTTTTGCTTGGCCCCAGGGTGATGAGTGGAAGTTGCCCAGGCAGATTCTGGATTAGCATAAGGGAGAAATATCCTCATTAGAAGCTGTCCACAATTGCAAAGGGCTGCCTTGGGAATTCTGAATTCTCATCACTGGAGGCCTTCCGGCAGAGGCTGGATTGTGCCTCTCTGGGTTAGGTGCCTGCTGAGGGCTCTTTCATCTCTGAAATTTTTTTATTTTATGAAGCTTTGACCATAATTCTAGAATTGGAAAAGACCTTAGAGGTCATCTAGTCCAATCCCTCTACTTTATAGATGACCAAACTGAGACCTGAGGAGCAACTTTCCCAGGGTCAGTGTCAAAGGCAGGATTTGAACCCTGTCCTTGGATGCCAGCTAGTGCATTTTCTAATATACCAAACTATCTAGATAGCACAGCAGATAGTCGTGTGACCTTGGACAGGTCACTTTACCCTGTTTGCCTCAGTTTCCTCATCTGTCAAATGATTTGGAGAAGGAAATGGCAAACCACTGCAGTATCTCTGCCAAGAAAAACCCAAATAGGGTCAGGATAAGTCAGACACAAGTGAAATAACTGAGCAACAGATTTGGTGTATCCTTATAGAATGGCCCTCTTGTTATAGCCTTGCTTCCAGCAGTCATTATGATTGTAAGGTCCTTGAGGGCAGGGACTGCCTCACGCCTATTTTTCTACCCTTAGCTCAGAGCCTGATGCAGAAGAGGCTCCTAATAAATGCTGATGAATGAATTGATTGATCATATAAAAGGGAGCTGGATGTCCCCTTCTTGGCTCAGTCCCTCTACAAGTCTGTCTCCGGAGAGTAGCCTTATAGTGACCACCACCTCAGGGCTGCTTGACCCTCACAGTCTGAGCTTGGTGTTCACACTCCTGTCTTCTCCTTGTGCCCATAAATGAGCCTGGTGGAGCTGCCCAAGGAGCCCCATGTGATTTCTATGGTAGATGCCACACTATACCCCAGAAACCTGGTGTTAGTCCTGATTCTGGCAGAGGTCACTACTTAAGGGGCAGCTAGGCAGGACAGTGACTAGAGCACCAGGCCTGGACTCCGGAGGACCTGGGTTCAAGTCTGGCCTCAGACATTTACTTAACTCAATGACCCTGGGCAAGTCACATAACCCTGATCGCCTAGCTCTTGCTGTTCTTCAGGGTTTGTTTTATTTTTTAAGTAGTTACTACTTGACCGTGGGATTGGGCTAGTCTTTTAAGATTCCCAGATCTCCGTTTCCCTATGTGTAAACTAGGGTGAATCATACCTGCTCACTTTATAAAATTTTAACAGGAAGTCCGGAAGGCATTTTGAAAAAAAGCCAAAGGATTTTTTAAAAAGCCAGAGGGATGTTACCACTCTGAAGACTAAATGCAACTCCCATCTTATAGACTTCAGTTCAATTTAGTGTCTGAGACCAGGTTGGCATCACACCCTGTTGGCCAGCCTTCCAATGGGGGAAAAGCAGGCCTTGAGAGTATGCAAGGAAATGGTGGCTAGATTACCCTATTCAGAGTACGAAGAACCTGGGCCCAGATCCTTCATCTCAGTCATTCCATCAATTAAGCTCCTACTATGTACCAGGCACTGTGCTCTGCCCTTGACTAGCTGTAGGAGAAAGACCCAGGGGAACACTGTTTGCAGCCAGGATGACTTGGAGCTGGATATTTACTCTCTCTGGACCTCAATCTTCTCATCTGTAACAGAGAGAGAGAGGGTTAGATAATCTTTGAGGTCCCTTCTTGCTCTAAATCTGCGATCCTAGGACCGAACGCAGGTGAGTTTCTCAACCTTTGTTTTCTCAACTTCTAAATGGGATTTATCTTACCTGTGGCACCTACCTCCCAGGGCTGTTATAAACCACAGAAGTCTGGGGAAGCCCTAATTTTTAAAACTTTTTTTTAAATTTTGATCCAAATTCTCTGAAAACCCTAAATGTTAAAGGAGATCTCTTTATTACACTATTTTAAACGGTGTATTATTATTCTTAGTGAGATATTGTCCCTCTCTTACCTTATGGTAAGTCCCTTGAGGGCAGGAAATCTGCTTCCTTGGACTGCACTAAGTGATCCCTAACATAGCCCCTAATTCCATATGTGGGGTGCTTTGCCTCTTCATTGGTCACTGTATCCCCAGCCAACAGCCTACTGACTAAAGAATAGAAGCCAGTGACTGAGCACATGTTTAATCACCAATGGAAATCTACCACTGTATGGAGGTTTTCCCCAAAGCAGACTAGTGTCTGACCTGAATCCATAGGCTTAGTGCCAGGAGGACTTCTCTGAGTGGTCCAGGATTGGTTTTGTGTCTCCTCACATAGACATTTCGAAATCAATTGTCTTCCCTGATGGAATTCCTGGATCATAGCCTCAAGACCTTTGGCAATCATCATTTTTGAATTGGAAGAGTTTCCTAGATGTCTATAATTATATTCCTTTGCCATTTCCTAGATTCCTTGCTAACATGATGTAATAGAGCACAGGTCTGTTAGTTTAAAAAAAACAACAACAAAATCCATGTCCGAGTCTTGCTTCTAGCACTTATTAGCAATGTGATTCTGGGCAAAGCAAGGCAAGGCAACCTCTCTGAGATCCCCATTTTCCTCAGAGGAAGGGCAACTAGGTGGTGTGGTGGATAAGCCACAGGAAGACTCATCTTCAGGAGTTTAAAGTCCTGCCCTCAAACACTTCCTAGCTGGGCGATCCTAGGCAAGTCACGTAACCCTGTTTACCGCAGTTTCCTCATCTATAAAATGAGCCAGAGAAGGAAATGGCAAACTACCCTAGTATCTTTGCCAAGAAAATCCAAAATGGTTTCATGGAGAGTAAGACATAACTAAAAGACAACCCACCAAGTAGGGACACAACTATCGTACTAATTGTGAGGAAAGAATTTTGTATCCCTTTTCTAGGACCTCCATTTGGAGTTGTGGTACCCTGACCAGCCATTCTTCATTTTCTTCCCAAATCTGCCTCCATGTTCCAGGCTTTGTCTCTATACTTGAGCTTCTTCTCACCTGAGAACTTCCTTCAGTGCCTTGGCCCCAGAGCTTAGTTGAGTTCCTGGCACATAGCAGGCACTTAAATGGTTTTTGCCTCTGAACTGCCTTAAATTAGCCCAAAGAAATAGGAGTTGCTATTTGGGCTTCACTGATGAGTGTATTGCGTAGAATAGATTGAGATTTACTGAGCTTGATACCCCTTCTCTGTTTTATGCATTTTGTTTTTGCTGGAGCCCTATAATTAAGCATTTGATTATCCATGGTGATTTTTAATTTTCTTGTTGTTTCTTGTCTATTGGTTTTGCTCTTCCTAACCCTACAGTTCCTCAGGGGCAAGAGATTGCATCATTTGCCTTGTCAGCCTGCCTTAATATAGACCCCTAATTCCTTATGGATAAGTCTGTTGTCCTGTCTGGTCTTCAGTGACTGGCATAGACTCCCAATTCTTTATGGATAAATCTATTGTCCTGTCTGGTCCTCAGTGACTGGTATAGACCCCCTAATTCTTTATGTTTAATTTCCAGTTAATTTTTTATTCGTCTCTCCATGTACCCTTACTAATTATTATTTTCATTGCATTGTGATCTGAAAAGGTTGCATTTAATACTTCTGCTCTTTTGCACTTATTTGCAATGTTTTTATGCCCTAGTACATGGTCAATCTTTGTGACTGTACCATGTGCTGCTGAAAAGAAGGTGTATTCCTTTTTGTCCCTATTTATTTTTCTCCACATTTCTACTAACTTTAATTTTTCCAAGATTTTATTCACTTCTCTTACCTTTCTCTTATTAATTTTGGATTTGACTTATTTAGTTCTGATAGAGGAAGGTTCAGATCTCCCACTAGTATAGTTTTTCTATCTATTTTCATACTTGAACTCCACTAGTTTCTCCTTTAGAAATTTGGATGCTATGCCATTTGGTGCATGCATGTTGAGTACTGATATTTCTTCATTGTCTATACTGCCTTTTATCAGGATGTAATTACCTTCCCTATCTCTTTTAACTAGATTTATTTTTACTTTGGCTTTGTCAGATATCATGATTGCGATTCCTGCCTTCTTTTTCTCAGTTGATGCCCAATAGATTTGGCTCTATCCTCTTACTTTTACCCTATGTGTGTCTATCTTCCTCATGTGTGTTTCTTGTAGACAGCATGTGGTAGGGTTTTGGTTTCTAATCCACTCTGCTATTTGCACAGAGGTCTAGTTCATTCCATTCACATTCAGAGTTATGATTATCAGCTGTGTATTTCTCAGCATTTTGATTTCCACTCCTAGCCCTGCCCTTTCTTCTTTTTGCTATTTCCTTCTATACCAGTGTTTTGTTTTTAATCAGTCCCCCTAATTCCCATTCTTATTTTACTTCTCTTTCTACCCCCTCCCTTCTTATTCTGCTCTTAATTTCTTTACAGTCTTTTTAAACTACCCCTCCACCCTCCCTTGTATTGCTTCCCTCCTCACCAATCCATTTGTTACCCTTCTACTTCCCACAAATCAATTCTCTGCCCCAATGTATTTGATTGTTCCAATGTATTTGATTGTTCTTCCCTCTTTGAATAAATTTCAATGCACATAAGAATTGGGTATTTCCTATCTCCAACCTCTTTACACTTCCATTGTATTGGTGTTCTCCCCCCTCCCGCCCTGCACTTCTTTGTGACATGTAAATTTACCCCATTTTGTTTCTTTTCCCATTTCTCTTAGTATTAACCTCTTTTTTGAACTCTAATTGTATATATATACATACATACATACATATTTATGTATACATATATCTATATACATATTTATTTCTTGTCATTCCATCCTATCCCCTAATTCTTTATGGATAATTCTGTTGTTATGTCTGGTCTTCAGTGACTGGTATAGACCCCCTAATTCTTTATGGATAAGTCTGTTGTCCTGTCTGGTCCTCAATGATCTCCTCTGTGCATGGAGTTGAACTAGATGGTCTCTAAGGCCACATATACCTCTGAAAGGTAATGAATCTCATGTCCCAGTTATGGTTATCTAGTTCTCAACCTTATCCCAGGGGGTTGCTGCCTTCAGAGGAAGGGAAGTTGAACTTGGAGTTGGGGGACCAGATGTCCAAATCTTGTCAGTTAAAATCTGTACAAGTCCATTTAACCTTTCTAGGTCTCAGTTTTCTCATCTGTAAAATGAATTGGTTTGACTGGATTACCTCTGAGATCCTCTTTCATCTATAGGGCTATGATTTTCTCCATGAGCCTTTTTTTTAAACTCTTACCTTTAGTCTTAGAATTGACACTAAGTATTGGTTCCAAGGTAGAAGTGCAATAAAGACTAGGCAGTGGGGGTTAAGTGATTTGTCTAGGGTCACACAGGTAGGAAGTGTCTGAGGCCACATTTGAACCCAGGACCTCCAGGGCTGGTGTTCTCTCTATTAAGCCACCTAGTTGCCCCTCATGATTCTTTATAAACTGTACTCCCTCCCTTCCTTCTCATCCCTGCCAACACCATTCTACTCTACCCAAACCTGACCTTGTAACATGGAAAAATATTTAAGCAAAAAGGAGAATGCTTGTTTTGACTCAACCAAAGAGTGTTGAATAACACGATCCACATCTGTATCTCCCATCTCTCTATTGAGAGGAGGAAGGTTGTCTTTCAGAGTCAGTTCTCCAGGGCTGAGATGGTTTATTGACATTCATCATGTCTAACACCCTTGTGGGTTGATGGATGAGGATCTCCAGGGTGGGACTTCTGACATTTGTATCATCATAGCCCTATTGCGAAGACCCTAAGGATGGGAGGGAGAGCAGCCAGAGTATAGTTCTGCTAATGGGTGGGAGGACTTTTTAGAGGTCTAGGAAAGCAGGGAATTCTTCATATGCTCTTAATTATATTTGGTATCCAGTGGACTGGAAAGACCATGGGTCCCGGTGGAATTCTGGAGGGGGATGTTTTTTTGTGATCCTCAATGGAAAGAACAAGGGTGGTAGAGAAGAAGGCTTAGAGGAGATGTGCTGGCAAACTTAGAGGCTTTTGTGTCGATCAGGGATCAGACATACTCTGCTTAGCATTGGAAGGGATTAGCACCAGCGAGGGAGGGAGGAAGAGCTGGCCCTGGGTTAAGTCTCACTCTGTCTTTTCTTGCCTCGGGCCAGTCACTCAGTTTCCTTATCCATAAAGTGAGCAGGATCTGGATGAGATGATCTCTAAGTCCTCTAAGCTCTAAACAGTTTTTGTTTATGTATTTATAGATGTGTGATGTTTATACATGGCTGTATGTGCACATACATACATGTATAATCCACGAACATGTATATATGGACCCTCAAAGGTCCAGAATTGGAGGGCAATATAAACACTCTGCTATGTGACTGTATGTGTGTGTCTAGATGCCCACAATCTTTGTGACCCCATGGTCCAGACCAAGTCAACACTGTCCATGGACTTTTCTTTCTTTCTTTCTTTCTTTCTTTCTTTCTTTCTTTCTTTCTTTCTTTCTTTCTTTCTTTCTTTCTTTCTTTCTTTCTTTCTTTCTTCCTTCCTTCCTTCCTTCCTTCCTTCCTTCCTTCCTTCCTTCCTTCCTTCCTTCCTTCCTTCCTTCCTTCCTTCCTTCCTTCCTTCCTTCCTTCCTTCCTTCCTTCCTTCCTTCCTTCCTTCCTTCCTTCCTTCCTTCCTTCCTTCCTTTGTCTCTCTCTGTGTCTCTCTCTCTCCCTCCCTCCCTCCCTTTCTCCCTTCCTCCCTTCCTTTCTCCCTCCCTTCCTCCCTCCCTCCCTTCCTCTCTCCCTTCCTTCCTTCCTTCCTCTTTCTTATTGAAAAAAAATTATTTAATTAATTTATTTAGAATATTTTTCCATGGTTACATGATTCATGTTCTTTCCCTCCCTTCCTCTCCACCCCCACCCCCATAGCCAACAAACAGTTCCACTGGGTTTTACATGTGTCATTGATCAAGACCTATTTCCATATTGTTGATATTTGTACAAGGGTGATCATTTAGGGTCTACATCCCCAATCATATCCCCACTGAACCATGTGATCAGGCAGTTATTTTTCTTCTGTTTCTACTCCGACAGTTCTTCCTCTGAATGTGGAAAGCATTCTTTCTCATACGACCATGGACTTTTCTTGGCAAAGATATCGGAACGGTTTGCCATTTCCTTCTCCAGCAGATCCTGGCAAACAATAGTTTGGTTTCATAGCCAGTAATTGTCGGAGGCTGGATTTGAACTCCGGTTTTCCTGACTCCAGACCCAGTGCTCTATTCACTGAGATACTTAGCTGCTTTTTAGTATACATATATGTGTATAAATACATACATAGATGAACCCCCATGCATATATTTCTATTTTTCTATGAAAGGAGAAGTTACAGGGACCAACGGTGTCCTGCTCTACAGAAAAAAGAACATTTCAGTAACCATAATTGTTCATCTTGGAACTGTTTGCTCGTGAGGCAGTGAATTCTCTCATTGGAGAAGCATTCAAGCAGAGATGTTCAGGATGCTGCAAATGCCATTCCTGAGCCGACTGGGAGAAGTTACAGTTATAGCTCTTCATTGAGGAGGAAGGTAATGCCTTAAGGGGTAGCTCGTGCTTCATCACTGGAAGTGCTCCAGCTGGGGCTGAATGACCATTCAGAGGTGTTATGGAGGGATTCCTGCAGAGTGGGGTGGGACTAGATGACCCTAGAGGTCCCTTCGGAGTCAGATTCTGCCTCTCTGATTGGGATAAGTAGAAGGCCAGCTCCTTGAGGGCAGGGACCTGTTCACTCTTTTGTCTTTGTATCTCTAGGACTTAGCATAGTCCTTGGCACAAAGTAGAGGCTTACTCAGTGCTCACTGATTGCTCGATTCTTAGATGTGGCAGCAATATGGACATTTTTAAAGTCTTGCAGCATTTCCTCAGGTAGGACTCCCATTTTTTAGGAAAATCCTGTATTTCTTCCTCCTTAAAGCTCTCAGTAGTATGTCCGGAGGCTGACACATACTTGGAGTTATTTTTTTTTTCCGGTGGTGTGTCCAATTTTCAAATTCGGAAAGGGTCTAGTTTGTGAGGCAGGATTGTTGTCTGTGGTAAGAAATAAAGTCTGCCTTTTGTAATAGCAGACATCTGCTTGCCCCTTAACCGAGTGTCTACGTGGCATTGTTGAATAAGGAGGCACTCCTGCCAACCACAGGAAACGTGGAGGTCTTTGCTGCCTAACTTGGTAGCTGATTAATCAGGAAGTGTTTAATGAATGAGCACCGTGTGCAAAGACTGGCACTTACCCATCTCTGCCTGATAGGACTTGGATGCGGTATAGGGGTCCCCTATGGGTGATCTGGGTTTGGAGGACAATAGACATTGATGGTGGCCCAGAAACAATGTAGAAACTCTTTGGAACATGAAGTCTGTGGGTCTTTTAACATGTTTGGAAAAATCAGGTGTTGGCTTCCCTTAGCAAGAGGCAAATAAAACATTCAGAGAAAATAATTGGAAAACACTTGACAGAAAAACAAAATCACTTTACAGGCCCATAATCATTTTGCATTTTATAGAACATAGACTTATCAGTTTTAGAGTTGGAAATGTAAAGGTTAAAATTTAGGGGAGACTGAGGCAGGTAGAAATTAGTTTCTCTCTGCAAGGAGTATTATTTTTATGAGGTTTATTAAAGGTCAAGGGCTAAAGAAAATACAAGCAAGAGAAGCATGTGCTAGGTGGGCCAGGAGGCCCACCCAAATTTCAATCACATCATGAGAAGCGTCTTGTTTGCCAGCGGAGACAGGAAGAGAAGATCCAAAACCCTTTCCAATCAGGTTAAATACCCCTTCTCGATCTCGGCCCAGGTGAGAATTCAGTGATATTACAAAGCATTCTGGGGAAGTGGAGCAAGGACTTCTGGGGATTGAAGTCCTGGATTCAAGTCTCCATTTTTTACAGAGGGAACCTCTGTTAACTGAGGATCTCAGATTTCTTCTGCGGGGGTATTCTTACCATTGTCATAGATCATGTTTTTCATGAATTGCTGTAGATTCCTCCCCGCAAATTCTTCCCTTGGTGGTTAACACTGATGGTGGACCTCTCAGGCTTTACCAATTCTCATATGACAGTTTTTGGCAGGTTGAGATTCAGAGCCTCAGCTGGCACTACCTTTGAGTGCCTAGGCTTACCTCGGTGCCATGGTGCCATGATGTCATGATGCCACATTGGAGGAGGAGGGCTTTGGGGGGAGGCACAGTGGATAATGTGCCTATGTAGAGCTCTGCATTAGTTCAGGATAAGGCTTAGAGGATTTACAGCTTATCAAAGACTTCCAGGAGAAAGAAGGTAGAGGAGGAGGTGAGATTTCAGAAGCCATGCAGAGGAGAAATTTCACCAGGCTTGGGAGAAGAAGGCTGGCTTTAGAATTGAGAAGGTGTGAATTCACATCCTGTGTTTGGTACTTGCTAATGGTATGACCCTGGACAAATCAGTTGACCTCTCATCCTCACTTTCCCATCTGCAAAATGGGAATAATAGTCATTTTAGTACTTACCAGCCACATGGTGTTCATGATGCTTAACTGAGATAATGTATATGAAGTATGAATTTACACATTTTCAAGTGCTATGTAAATATCCTCTGTCATTATTAAGCCCTGGAATATTCTTATTAAGGATCCTGGCTTGGGACACATTGGATTCAGACAGTTGCTGTCAAAATCCAGAAACCTTTAATAAATGAGTTTGGCCCTAAGTTGGGGATTCTGAAAGAGAACATTTGATTTCTCTTCCTTGAAGGGCTTAATAATGATAATAATAATAACAGCTAGTATTTACATAGTTCTTTAAAATTTGTGAAATGTTTTACAAATAAAATCTCATTTTATCCTTTGTGATATATTGTGAGAATCAAATGAAGTCCCATTTGCAAAGCTCTATGGCTGTAAATGCTAGCTAGTTCTTGTAATTATTACAACAGCCCTGGGAAGTAGGGGTTATTATTAGCCTTATTTTACAGATGAGGAAACTAAGGCAGACAGTGGTTTGGTGACTTGCCATAGGTCACACAGTTAAGTGAGATTTGAACTCTGAACTTCCAATCTTCAGGCCCAGCACTCTGTCCTTTGCCCTGATAGACATAGGATTCATTTACGTACTTTGGGGAGCAAATTTGGTCAACTTTGTAAAAGAGCAGTGCTAATATTTGGGTAGTGGTAAGCAGTCAGCACTCACTCATTTAGGAATGGGAATAATGACATAATATACTCTCTGAATCCTCAGAGATCTGTGGAAGGCATCGGGAAGTGCAGCTGAATGGACATTTTGGGATTTCAGGTGATGACCATCTCTGTTCCATGGAAGAATTCATTAATATCACTAGCGAAGGGAGACAGTAGATATTTTTTCAAAATTAAAAGGCCTGAATTTTATTGAAAAACATTTTTCATTTGTTCTGTGCCTGTGAATTCACCAACATAGGGAGTTCTCAATGAGGAAGCCCCCTCAACTGAAGCAGCTGAGATATGTTCTGCAATTTTTATTTTCATTGAGTTGTCCAAGAATTAAAGTGATCTGCTTACAGTTACAATTGGTATGTGTCAAAGGAACGACTTGAATCCAGATCCTCCTAGCTTTTGGGCCATTAATTCATTTTTTGAGGCAAAGAGTTTATCTTAAGGGTCAAGAAGAAGGAGGTTCCAGGTCAGTCTCTGAATGATTCTTGGTGTAACACTCTGGGCAAATCCCTCAACCTCCAAGTGCACCCAGGAAATTTCCTCAGATTCTAAGTTGCAAAGGAAGTGCTAATTTGTATCAGTGGAGGAAGTTTCCGTGGTGGGAATTCTCTGTACTAGTAACATCAAAAGTACAGAATTTAGGGAAGAAAATATTTATTATGATGAAAAAGTACCATTTGTCTTCAATGTAGTAACCAGTCTTGGTGCCAGAGGGAAAATGATGAAATAATAAGACTACAGGCAGTGAGTATTGTCTATATTGTCAGATAAAATTGCTGTGTCAATTGTTTTTGCTTGTTTTTTTCCCCTCCTTATGGTACAAGGAGAGTTCCATTTTTGGAAGGAGAATATAACAGGAAATGACTGTGATGTAAAAACAAAAGGTGTCAAGCTCATTTTCCCCCCACCAAAAAAAATGTTATCACCAGGACTTTAAAAAAAAAGGTTATTTTTGTTTTTCAAACCTTTACCCTCTGTTTTAGTATCAACACTAAGACAGAAGAACTGCAAGGGCTAGGCAGTTGAGGTTAAATGACTTGCTCAGGGTCATACAGCTAGGAAGTATCTGAGGCCAAATTTGAACCCAGGTTCTCTGGACTCTAGGCTTTGGCACTTTATCCACTGTACTACTGAGCTCCCCTCAACATAAGTTTTTATTGGTGTGTTCTGTTTCTTACATCACTGTGGTTATACCAAACATTCCCCTTCCTCCATCTCCCCTTTCCAGAGAACCATTCCATATAACAAATAGTATGCTTTTTTTTGGGGGGGGGGTGAGCCTAACTGATCAGTAGATTGAAAATCTCCAAAAATATATGCATTATGTAACATCTGTGAACCCACCTGGGGCTGCCCTCTCATATCTCTTCATTTGAGTCTGGCTTGAGCCAGCTTCACTTTTTATTTGGGGGGTACATGTGTTTGTTCTCTCCATTCAGATGGTTTGCGGTTACTGTATTATTATTTTCTTGGCTCAGCATCACCTTATGTCAATCTTTTAGACTTCTCTGTATTCATCACAGACATCATTTCTTACTGCACAGTAATCTTCCATGACATTCGTGCACCCATTTCCTGGTTGATGAACACGTACCTCGTTTTTATTTCTTTGCTCTCACAAAATGTGCTGCTATAAATATATTGTTGTATGTATTTGCAGACTTTCTTCTAAATGGTGGCTTCCTGGGGGTGCCAGCCCCATAATAGTGTCTCTGGTTCAGAGGGTCTGGACACTTTAATCACTTTGTTTGCATAATTCCAAACTGCTTCCCCCAAAGTACCGTAGCACTCCATGGCTCTGTCAATAACATATTAATGTACCCCTCCAGCACTGATGAGTACCACTTTGCCTATTTGCAGGATGTGAGGTGAAACCTCAGGGTTGTTTTGATTTGAAGGAGTGATATAGAGCATTCTTTCATGTGGTTGTGAATACTTTGCAATTCTTTTAGGAACTGTTTGTTCTTATCCTTTGACTTTATCTATTGGGACATCTGCCTTTTCTTTTCAAATAATATTTTGGGTTTTTCAAGGGGATACGTAATAATCTAGTGGAGAGAACATTGGATTAGGAATCAGGAGTCCTGGTTTCTAATCCAGGTTCTTGTCACTGACTAGCCTTATGCCTTAGGCAAGTGATTTCATCTCTAGGATTTTATTACTCCTAAGGAAAATGAGCTAATTGGACCAGATAAATGCTAGTGGCCTGTCCAGCTCTAACATTTTAGTATGCTATGTCCAGAAAGATGAGGTGCCATGCTTGGGATGTGGGCCTTTCCCAGCATTACTGAGATGCACCATTACTCTAAATAGGATTGTGCACCCCAGAAAATCTAGGGACCCTAAAGATTTAATGTCCTTCCTTTCCTTATAGAGTTACAGATTGGTCCAGCCATTCTGGGAAGTGGTTTGGAGCTCTACCCCTTGAATGAATGCTCTGACTCAATGATTCCACTCTTAGACTTGTGCCCCAAAGGGATCAAAGAGAGAAGAAAAAGACCCATATGTACAAAAATACTTTCTGGGATGGCAAAGAACTGGTCAGAGGGTGCCCATCGTATGGTGAAGGTGAATGGCTGAACAAAGTATGGCATATGAATATGATGACACTAAGAAATGATGAAGGGGATGGTTTCAGAGAAAAATGGGAAGACTTACATGAATGGATGCAGAGTGAAATGAGTAGAACCCAGAGGACAATCTAGGTAAGAACAACAACATTGTAAAGAAAAAAATTTTGGAAGGATTTAAGAATTGTGCCAGTCAAGGTTCCAGAAGACTAATGACAAAACATGCCTCCCATTTCCTCTTGGTCAGATAATAAACTGAAGATGCAGAATAAGACATATTTTGGGGAGAGGGGAAATGACCAATGTAGAAATGACTTTAAAATTTTTGTTGTATTTGTTTTACTTTACATTTGCATATCTGATATTAGGAGTATTTTTTTAATTTTAAATTTGGTGGGGAGAACTGAAGGGTTAGCAAAGTTTTTGTTTTTGTTTTAAGAAAGAGAAGACAATAATTTCATTGAAAGATTTTTAAGAACACAGAAGTAGGGGGAAGTGAGGTGGCTCTGTGGATTGAGAGTCAGATCCCAAGGCAGGTTTCAAATATGACCTCAGACACTTCCTAGCTATGTGACCCTGGGCAAGTCACTTAACTCCCATTGCCTATCCTTTATTGCTCTTCTGCTGTGGAACCAATACATAGTATTGATTGATTGATTGATTGATTGATTCTAAGACAGAAAAACAAAACAAAACAAAAAAAAAACAAATAATCACAGAAGAGAACAGAGAGCCAATAGGAAATACAGACAAGCAGGATACCATGCTGAATTTATTGTGCCTTGGAAGGAGAAATGGCCTATGTATGGTGCAGATCCTCAGCTGCATGCCTAATCTTCTTTTCTTCTTCTTTGTATGTAGAGGTGCCCATTGTGTTTAGGGTTTTAAGTTTGGGGTGAAAATATAAAATGAACCAAATGCAGTCAATGCCTTTCCAAAGAGAGGAAGCACTAACCCTCTCCCAAGCCAGCTGATCCCCAATCAGGCTTTCTGGCCTCTCAAACCATGAACTCCTCCCTCCTGTCTGGGTAAGATCATCTCCACTGAGACAGATGTGGTAAGTTCTGTTGTTGTTTTTAAAGGAAAGTCAAAGGCAGGCTATCACTGTTAGATCACAGACACGGTCTGCAGGCTCCCTGCTCCACCCCCCAACACGGTTTCCTGCTGCAGAGGAACTAGGGAGCCATGACAGAAAAACCTGAGCTTGTGGATGAGAGGGAGAGAGAACAAGGGAACAAGAGAGAGGGAAGGGAGTGATAGAAAGGTAGGAGACAGAAGGGAAAAGGAGGAAGTGGAAGGAGGGTAGGAGGAGAGAGAGAGAGAGAGAGAGAAGAAAAGGAAGGGAAGTGGGGAGGGAGAAGAGAGACAGAAGAATAGAAGAGAGAAGGAAGAAAAGACAGAGAAAGAGGGGAGAGAGAAGGAGGGAGGGAAGGAGAGGGAGACAGAAACAGATGGAGCAGGGAAGGGGAGAGAGAGAAAGAGGAGGGGAGAGAGAGACAGAGAAGGAGGAAGAGTCAGAGAAAGGGGAGAGAGAGGAGGGAAGGAAGGAGAAGAGGGAGAGAGAGACAGATGGAGAGGGGAGGGGGAGAGTGAAGGAGGAGGGGATAGAGGAGAGAAAGGGAGAGAGAAAAAGAGAGAGGAAGAGAGAGAGAAAGAGGAGAGATAAAGCAGGGGGGGAAAGTGAGAAAAAGAAGGAGAGAAGGAGGAAGGGAAGGAGAGGGAGACAGAAACAAATGGAGCAGGGAAGGGGAGAGAGAGGAGGAGGGGAAAGGGAAGATGGGATAGAGAGGGAGGAAGAGAGAAAAAGAGAAGGGGAGAGAGAGACAGAGAAGGAGGAAGAGTCAGAGAAAGGGGAGAGAGAGGAGAGAAGGAAGGAGAAGAGGGAGAGAGAGACAGATGGAGAGGGGAGGGGGAGAGAGAAGGAGGAGGGGAGAGAGGAGAGAGAGGGAGAGAGAAAAAGAGAGAGGAAGAGAGAGAGAAAGAGGAGAGACAAAGCAGGGGGGAAAGTGAGAAAAAGGAGAGAGAAGGAGGAAGGGAAGGAGAGGAGGGAGGGAGGGAGGGAGAGAGAGAGAGAGAGAGAGAGAGAGAGAGAGAGAGAGAGAGAGAGAGAGAGAGAGAGAGAGAGAGAGAGAGAGAGAAGGAGATCTTTAACCACCTCCCAGTCCCTCCTGCTTCCTGTGTTTTGAGCATCTCCTGGTTTGTTCTCTAGTGTGTCCCTTCTCTCCTTCCATGTATATAGCATGGATTGGGTGAGGCCGTGGAGGCCCAGTAACCAGATCACCTGCAGTCTTTCAGCTGAATCTTCAGGGCTTCAGTTTTTTCAGAGGGGAGGTTGACACGACAATGAAGTTTGAAATTTCTTGGTGGGTTTTAACCTTCCTGGTGGCCTAGTCAATAGTTCAGCCCCCTCCCTCCTAGCACAACCGCCCTGTCCCCTCTCCTCTCCAGCAGAAAAAAAAAGGACAGTAATTTCTTGGGTCACAGTTATCTCTCAGCCTGTTGAACAGAGTGGCCCCATGGAGCCCTGACCCACTTGTCTTACCTCAAATAGAGGTTTAAATTAGGAACTTTAATCTGTAAGAGGCTTATAGCCCGTTATGTGGCCAGCCGCTCCTGGGCTCCCACGTGGGAGGCATCATGGCCTCATCTGGGTCTTTCTCTACTGCTTTTGGGTTTGGGAGGATCTCGGGGGTGGGAGCAGGTGCCATCGCAGGCTAAGTGTCAGAGAATGGGGTTTATGGAAGCCGGGCCTGGGATAGTGGGGGGAAATCGCATCCTTGTGGGGTTTTGCTCCTTCAGTGTCGGGAGCTGCAGGAACAAGAGATGGATGACGAGCCACCTCCGGCATCTCTGTAGCTGGCTGGTGGCCAGGAGAGGTGGGCACGTTCCTGGGAGGAGGCTACAGTTGGGATAAGGACAGAATAGAGAGCTAACTCGGCTTTGGGGTCTTCCCACCGACCCCTGGGCTTCTCCCAAGGGGCATCTAACTTCTTTATTAGTCTTGCACAACCCCTGCTAATTCAACAGCAAAATTTTTGCCAACTCTACTCAAAATCCTGGATTTAGGATCAGGAATTCAGAGACAAAAACAAACTGTTCTGGGGGCAGCTGAGTGGCTCAGTGAATGGAGAGCCAGGCCCAGAGATGGGAGGTCCTGGGTTCAAATGTGGCCTAAGACCCTTCCTAACTGTGTGACCCTGGACAAGTCACTTAACCCCCCATTGCCCAGCCCTTACTGCTCTTCTGCCTTAGAATCAGTACACAGTATTGACTCTACGACAGAAGGTAAGAGTTAAAAAAACAACAGCAGTAGCCTGTTGTTTTTTTCTTATATTCTTATATTCTACTGAGAAACATAACAAAATAGAATAATAATGACTGGCACTTATGTAGACAGAAAACTACATACCTTATTTTATTAGACCTTTACAAAGGCTTTAGTCTATAGGTATCATCACCATGTTGCAGATAAACAAACAATCTCAGTGACTTATCCAGGGCCAAATAGTCTGAGGCAAATCTTCATGAGTACAAGATGATTTGATAGCCCTGGGCCTGGATTCTGGAAGACCTGAGTTTGAATCCTGCTGTAGAGACTTATTGGTGAGATGACCTTGGGCAAGTCATTTGAACTGCTCAGTCTCCATTTAGTCTTCTGTAAAGTAGGGATAACCATCATTTCTACCTCCCCCAAAAGGATTATTTTAAGGATAAAATGAAATTTTATTTGTTAAGCACTTTGCAAACTTTAAAGGACTATGTAAATATACTTTATTGTACATAACATAAATTATTGTTATTGTTGCTTCTGCTCTTGCATCAGCACTACTGAGGTTGTTGCTGCCTCCTGACAGGGAGGGATCAGGGAAGGCTTTCCCTAGGAGGTAGCAAGTAAGCTGAGCTTTGAAGGGAGAAAAAAGGTTTTGAGGCTAAGATGGGGAGGATGTTCCTCCCAAGCACGTGCTAGATGGCAGATTCAAACCCACGTCCCTCCCCGGACTCTAGCCTCCCCCTCTCTCTGCCCACCACACCTGCCTGCATGCCGAGCCCGGGGCCATGTGGACCCAAATTGAATCATGAACCTTTAGTTGGGGAATTCTCCTTCAATCAATCCAAAGGCATTTATTGGATCGATAGATACAACGTCTATTAAGCCCTTACTATGTGCCAGACACTACGCTAAGTGCTAGGAATACAAATATAAACGAGAATTCCAACCCATAAAAGGGCACGGAGAAGCCGGGGACAGTGGGGGGAGCGGTGGGGTGTGTTTGAAGGTAGAAGTCTTTCGTTTTATCTAATTTCAGCCGTTCATCAAGCCCCTCTCCTGGCTGCATCCTGTTCTGTACTAAGCACTAAGGAGGGGACAAAAGAGAAACAGAGAAGCACAGGGCGTCCCAAAAGTCTTAGGGTGGTTTTAAGCCATTAAAGCTTTGGGACACCTGGCCTCTCTCTGCCCTGGAGGACTTTGCAGCCCAGAGGGCAGAGAGGACAATCTCGTGCATTTCTGTTCACTAAGTTTAGCAAATATCTCCAACAACAACAATAAATGGAAGAGCTAACATTCTGGTATCATCTCATTATCAAGCATTTTTATTTTTTATTTTAATTCATTTATTAATAATATATTTATATACTCTCATTTTATATTATAGTTAACAGAATATAAATATCAGTATAACATATTTATATTATAATGTTACATAATAATATATTTCTTAATCATATAATATTATAACAATTTTTATTTATTTTGCCAAGGATTTGTTAACCCCCTTCTCTGGGCTAAGCAGTGTAGTCCTGAGGAGATAAGAACAAACAAATCTTTACACATAGGTGCTTTTTCTCCCCTCTTTAAGAATATCAGGCTCATGAGAACTAAAGCTGTTTTACTTTTATCTCTGCACCCCCAGAGAACAACACAGTGTTTGGCACACGTTGGGGCTTGAGCTGTCCGTGCTTTATTCCTGGTCTCCTCTCATTGGATCCTCACAGCAGTCCTGTGAGGTGAGAACCCCACGGGTGGGATTATCCCATTTTGCAGGCTAGGAAATCGAGAGTTAAACGATTCATTCATTGATTGTGTCATTGGCAAGTGATGTAGGCAGGATTCATATAAGTTATTATAGACATTTTTATACAGCACCTACTATGTGCCAAGCACTGTGGTGTATTTTTTCACTTTCTTTTTGTATATTAACCTCCTGTATTATTCCCATTTTTACTCACACTGAAGCAGAATAAGATGCTAGCATTACCAGCCCTCCTTCCCCTCCTTCACTTCATTTTTAACATTTCTTTCATTCATGCCTCTTTTATAGGAAATAATTATTCCATTTTATTCCTCCCCATCCAATTTTATTTTATTTTTTGACTCATTCCATTATTTTCAACTCAATTTTGAAGCTTCTAGCTATATATACTCCTTCAAATTACCCAATTAATGATAGTGCATTATAATTATGATCTCATTTCATCCTCACAACAGACCTGGAAGGTAGGTGCTATTATACCAACATATAGTATTGATTTTAAGATGGAAGGTAAGGATTATTTTTAAAAATTAAAAATAATGATCTAGAACATTTAAAAATATAGTTATATATAGTTCTGATTTTTTCTTTTGATCCAAAAATTATCTGTTTTATCTTTTGACCATTTCTCAATTGGGGAGTGGCTCATTCTTTTTTTTAAATTCTTATCTTCTGTCTTAAAATCAATGCTATATGTTGGCTGCAAGGCAAAAAAGCTATAAAGGCTAGGTAATAGGACTTAAGTGATTTGTGAAGGGTCATGCAGCTAGGAAATGTCTGAGGCCAGATTTGGACCCCAAACCTCTATCTGTAGGCCTGGCTCTCAATCCAGTGAACCACTAACTACCCCCAATGGCTCATATCCTTGTATATTTTATAAAGGTCTCAATATATTCTAGATATGAGACTTCTAGCCAAGAAACTGCCTTTGAAAATTTTTATCCAGATTTATGGATAGGAAAAGAATTTATGAATAAGCAAGAGATAGAAAGCATTGTGAGATACAAAATGAATAATTTTGAATACATTAAAAAAGTTTTCAATAAATAATTTTGACTACATCAAACTAAAAAGCTTTTGTACAAACAAAACCAATATAACTAAAATCAGAAGGGAAACAACAAATTGGGAAAAAATCTTCATAGAAACCTCTGACAAAGGTTTAATTACTCATATTTATAATGAGCTAAATCAATTGTACAAAAAATCAAGCCATTCTCCAATTGATAAATGGGCAAGGGAAATGGATAGGCAGTTCTCAGATAAAGAAATCAAAACTATTAACAAGCACATGAAGAAGTGCTCCACATCTCTTATAATCAGAGAGATGCAAATCAAAACAACTCTGAGGTATCACCTCACACCTAGCAGATTGGCTAACATAACAGCAAAGGAAAGTAATGAATGCTGGAGGGGATGTGGCAAAGTAGGGACATTAATTCATTGCTGGTGGAGTTGTGAACTGATCCAACCATTCTGGAGGGCAATTTGGAACTATGCCCAAAGGGCGACAAAAGAATATCTACCCTTTGACCCAGCCATAGCACTGCTGGGTCTGTACCCCAAAGAGATAATGGACACAAAGACTTGTACAAAAATATTCATAGCTGCGCTCTTTGTGGTGGCCCAAAACTGGAAAACGAGGGGATGCCCATCAATTGGGGAATGGCTGAACAAACTGTGGTATATGTTGGTGATGGAATACTATTGTGCTCAAAGGAATAATAAAGTGGAGAAGTTCCATGGAGACTGGAACAACCTCCAGGAAGTGATGCAGAGCGAGAGGAGCAGAACCAGGAGAACATTGTACACAGAGACTAATACACTGTGGTATCATCGAACGTAATGGACTTCTCCATTAGTGGCGGTGTAATGTCCCTGAACAACTTGCAGGGATCCAGGAGAAAAAAACACCATTCATAAGCAAAGGATAAACTATGGGAGTGGAAACACCGAGAAAAAGCAACTGCCTGAATACAGAGGTTGAGGGGACATGACAGAGAAGAGACTCTAAATGAACACTAATGCAAATACTATCAACAAAGCAATGGGTTCAAATCAAGAAAACATCTAATGCCCAGTGGACTTACGCGTCGGCTATGGGGGGTGGGGGGGAGGAAAAGAAAATGATCTATGTCTTTAACGAATAATGCTTGGAAATGATCAAATAAAATATATTAAAAAAAAAAAGTTTTCATACAAATAAAACTAATATGGCCCAGAATAGAAGGAAGGCAGAATATTGGAAGGGGGGAACTTACAGATTTATTTTTAAAATTATTTTTGATAACTGCATTTTTATAGAAAACCTATGTATTTCACTTTATGCATTTAAAAACATCATTCAGAAAAGGCTTCACCAGACTCCTGAAGGCATCCATGATCCACAAAAGGGTTAAGAATCTCTCCTATATAGAGGCCGCTGTCAAGCCCAGAGTCACTGCCATGCTGTGATAAGGCATAGGGATGCCTATCTGTATCTAGAATTATATAATTCCATCAGTTCACAGATTATCGCAGCCCGTTGTCCCCACGCATCTTCTGTTTCCTTGACTATTATTCTTTAGTTTCTCACAGTGGATTTTTGAGAACAGACTGAGCCTTTAAGAAGGAGCCGTGCCCTCTCTCTCATCATCCCCTACAGGAGGATTCCAGCCTCTGCTCGAGTGGTCCAGGGGGAGAGGGGCAGAGGGAAGCAAGGTGAGACCAGTGCCTTGGGATGGTAAAGCCAAGAAGGGGAAGGTCTCCTCCGTTCCACCATCTCCACCAACCTTGACCACTCGGTGCCCCCGTGCTACGATGGGGGCGCTGCCCCTTCCCAGGGCTCCATCACACCCTGACCTTGGCTCCTCTTCATCTTGGCCACCTTCCTTCCTGGTCCTCCCTCCCTTTCCTCGCCTTCCATCCTCGGCCTTGGTGGGAGAGGGAGAAGGTCACGTGGGGTTGTCCTGGTTCTTGTCGAGCACCACCGCTCAAAGGCCTGTCCTCAGGTGAACTTGAAATGGACACGAAAAGCTCAACTGTTTGGGTGACTGGGAGCAGCACTAAATTTAGCAAATATGTAGCCAGTGGGGGGACCGGTCTGAGTGAGCCAAACCCGGCCCGGGTGGATGAGATTTATAGCCAGAGAGTGGGTCAGCGCTGCCTCTGCCTGGGCAAGTGTTCAGTGGCTCGGGACCTTGGGGGGTCCCAGGCACCAGAAATCTTTCAGCCCAAGACCCTTTCATTCCCAAATGCATCCCTACCAGGAGGGATCTGGGATGCACTTGCTTCTTTGTCGTAAAATTGAAGTCCATATTTTTTATGTGTTTGTCCAAATCTGTGTTGGGATCAAAGAACAGGGTACTGGGTGTGCTTGTGATTCCCTTTATGGAAACTCCAGCTTGGGAGAGAACCTTTGAGGAGGGGGGAAATGAATGGAAGAAAGGGAAAAGTGGGGCTGATTATTAGATACAGGGGTGTATGCTTAGAAGGAAGGGGCCTTAAAGACGGGTTGGTAAGTCAACATGCATTTAAAAAATTATTTTTAAATTTAATTTCTTTTAAACCCTTAACTTTCATCTTAGAATCAATATTGTGTATTGGTTCTAAGGCAGAAGAGCAATAAGGCAGTGGGGTTTAAGGGACTTTCTAGATTTGAACCCAGGACCTCCTATCTCTAGGCCTAGTTTTCAATCCACTGATACTTCTAGCAGCCACCACACTAAATTTTTATTTTATTTTTTCTTAATTACATATAAACAAAAAAAATTTTAACATTAAAAAAATTGGGGTTTCATATCCTCTTCCTTCTCCCTCCTTATGAAGACAAGGAATTTGATGTAGATTATATATGTGCAGTCATGAAAAACATTTCTATATTGGCCATATATTTATTAAGTGCTTAATTTCATTATAATTTTATGTGCCAGGAACTTTGCTTTTTGAAAAAAAGACAAGTTTTTCTCTTTGCCCTCAAGGACCTCATATTCTGTAAACAGCTGTAAGCAAACAGGATGTAATCAGGGAAAATTGGAGTTATCTCAGAAGGAAGGCAGTTGAGTCTAACTTATTTTACACTTGAGGCAACTGAGGCTCAGAGATATTCAGTGACTTTCCCAAGTGACCTGCAACCCATCAGTTTACAGAGCAGGATTCAAATTCCTCTCTCATTCCGTCCCTCACCACTCCTAATAAGACCTGAAAGAGAGAAATGGGAGGTCCTAATTCAAATTTGGCCTCAAACATTTCCTAGCTGGATGACCCTGGGCAAGTCATTAATCCCAATTGCCTAGCCTTTACTGCTCTTCTGCCTTGGAACCAAATGAATTCTAAGATGGAAGGTAAGGATTTTTTAAAAATCATTTGCTTGTCAGTCTTTCTTGCTCTGTTAGATTGTGAAGTCCTTGGGGGAATCTTTGTGAATTTCCATCCCTACCTTAGTGCATCATACAGTTAGGTAACTCCTACATGTTTATGCAGCTGAACTGGATCCAGGGTCTGGGGGAACATGGCACCAGTCCCCAGAAAACAGAGGACCCCTTAGTTCTAAAAGAATTCCCCCGCCCCTCGTGCCCAGATCCCACTGTTGTTCCACATCCACTGTTGTCTTCCTGTTGCTCACATGAAATGAGAAGTCTCCCAAGGAAGGGACTTGAAATTTTCATAGATATGGGAGGAATGTTAATTTGTAGGATTCAATTCTATAATCAGCTATTTCAGCACCTGCTAGATGGAAGCCATTGTTTTAGGTGAAAATCAAAAAAGAAAATCAGGAGATAACATTGGGTGATAATTCCGAGTAGATGAATTTGATTTGAGGTTGGGTGGGAGCACTCAGACCCAAGGCTTCCCGTAGGAGGAAGCTCCTAAGATGAAACTTGATGGAAATTTTAAATTAAGAATACTATTCTTGGCAAAGGGTACAACCTTTGTTGCGGTGGGAGATGAAACAAACTGGTTTGGCTGAAATTTAAATTTAAAACAAAGAAAGGAATGTTCTTTATAAATCTGGAATGGTCGTCTAAAACCAGATTGTGAAGGACTTCAAAGGACAAGCCAAGAAGTTTGAGTTTTAGTTAATCAGTAAACATTTATTGTCTGCTATTATTTGCATTTATTAATTAAACTTAGAGCAGTAAGCTCTAAGAATATAAAGACAAAATCCCTGTCCTTTAGGAGTTTACAGTCTATCTGGACTAGGCAACATGTACATATATACGAGTATATTCAAAATGTATACAGGGGAATTTGTGAAGAAGGCACTTGCATCTTGGGAAATCTGTAAAGATATTCTATAGGTAATAGGGAGCCACCAAAGATGTTTAAACAGATATCAGAGTAGTGCTTGAGGAAAATTTTTTTGCTAGCTGTGCATCAGAGAGAGGAGAGGGGCTAGAAGCCATGAGGATGAGGGAATGATTGTAACAATCCAGGTGAGAGGTGAAGAGGGTCTGAACCAGGGTGGTGAGGTAGAGAAAGGGGGATGTTTGCAAGAGCTTCCCTAGATGACAGACTTTTAAGTTTCAAAGGCTGCTTCAGGTTTCTTCCCATTTTCTAATTAGATTTTGTTCTGTCTAGGAGTTTCAAAGGTACATCTAAGAGGAGCTTCATGATAAGAGAGGGGAGCCAGCATAGACAGATGACCAAGAGGAGGGAAAGCATGTGGGGGTGGAAACAAGCATTGATTAGCCAGATAACATGTGGCACATTTTAATTATAGCATCATAGATTTAAAACTGGAAGGACCCTCAAAGTCCCCCTAGTCTAACACCCTCATTTTGCAAATGTGGAGACCGGGTTGTAGAGAGGGAACATGACCTAGCCCAATTGTGGCAGGGATGCCATTGGAGCCCAGGGTCCTCCAATTCCAAATATGATATTCTTCTTGTCTCCTAAGCTTGGTCTTCTCTTCACCACCCAGCTCTGTCCCTGTCTGCCTCTCTTCCAGAGCAGTTGGTGTGGGTCTACAGGGGCAAACATATTTTAAGGTGAGTCTAAATGAAAGATTTATGAACTGAAACCAAATGTAATTAGGAAAATAAATGTGCTACCAAATAAAGTATATACCATATTGATTTGACTATAGGCTGCCTCTGAGTAGAGACCCTATTTCTGAAATGATTTTTTTTTTTGAAAAAAAAGGGAGGATGGAAGAAAGGAATAAAGAAGAGAATGAAGGAGAAAGAGGAAGGAAGGAAGGAAGGAAGAAAGGAAGAAAGGAAGGAAGGAAGGAAGGAAGGAAGGAAGGAAGGAAGGAAGGAAGGAAGGGGGACAAAAGGGAGAGAGGGAGGGAGGAAGGAAGAACGAAAAAGAAAGGGAGAGAGGGAGGAAAGAAGAAAGGAGGGAGAGAGAAAGGGAAGAAGGAAAGAAGGGAGAAAAAAGAGGGAGGAAAGAAGGAAAAAGGGAGAGAAGGAAGAAAGGAAAGGAGGGAGAGAATAAGAAAGGACGAAAAGAAGGAAGGAAACAAGCATCTATTAAGCACCCACTATGTGGAAGACAGGATACTAAATGCATTACAAATGCTGTCTCATTTGATCCTCACAGCTGCCCTGGGAGGTAGTTGCTATTTAATCTCCTTTTTACAGAGGAGGAAATTGACTGAACAACAACAACAACATTTGACCATTAGCTGTGTTTATGTTTCTTGTCCCTCTTAGAGTTGACTGTGACCTTGAGGAAAGCAGGGACCGTGTAGTTTAGTGAAAAAGGTGCTGGATTTGGAGTTGGAAGTCCTAAGGGTCCAAATCGAGTCTCAGACACATACCAGCTTTGACTCCAGACAAGTCACTTCTCCGTTTCTTTGTAAAGTGGAAATAATAGTACTCATGGTGCTTTCCTTGCAAGTTGTTTTGAGGAAAGTGCTTTGTAAATCTTAAAACACTATAGATAAAAGTTGATATTTTTATCTAAAATTTATAATTCCCCCAGCAACTGGCACCCATTTGGTGCTGTCTTTGTGGGTTTTGAATGGTCTTGGTAATTGAGAGTTGATTGTACAGTAAAGCCTCTATATTTTTAGGGCTTACATTCACAGTTTCTCTTATCTTTAAGATGCCTTCCAACTCTAAGATCCCATGGTTCTATTTGCGTAAAAAACGATTATAGCAATTTCCACTGTTTGTGGCTCAGGGACCCGGGTTCCAAGCTGTTCCGGGTTTGCAACCAGAGTTGTAGAGTTCCCGAGCTTTCTCTGAGGTATGGTAAATATTTAAATGAATCCATCTGTGTAAATATAATCATCCCATTCGGAAAATCACACATAGTGTAAGAGCCTCCCTGTAATCCCATCTGCCCTCCTCCTTGTCCCAGCCAGGATCAAAGCTTGCCTGCAGACCCGGTCAGCTGCCAGTCATTTCCCTGTGTGAACCTACAGATCCACACCCAGGCATGAGTTTCTGCCCTGGCAGGAAGAATAAAAAGAGCTTGTAGGGAAGACAGCTCTTGCCCCAGAGATGAGCTTACTTTTGCTTCCAGTATCTGATTATTAAGATCTTTTAAAAAATTATTATTATTCAGATCTTGACCAACCCAACTCATCCGTTTTGGGGTTCTTTTCTTTCCTTAGCCAAGACCTGATTATTCTTTCCCACCTTGGCCAGCTCCTTTAGTTTTCAAACACTTGCTCCAGTTCATCCTTCAGCAGGCTGTCCTCAAATTTGGAACGTCTTCCCAAATAGAACGAGACAGAACACTTAAAAATGAATGTGATATTTGGGAAATGATCCCTTTGGTGTTTATGACAAAGGTGCTGGCTTGGTAACGACAGATTCGACTGCTTTCTAGTTTCCAAAATATGTCAGGATAGAGATTACACATGCAATGATGCCATTCAGATCTCAAGAGCAGAGATAACGAAATTACCACATCCTATTGGCGTTGGCTGTTGGACTGTACTTAGCAATGAGACGGAACAACATGTTCGTTTTTCTTGTGTTTTTCTAAGCTCGTTTTCATTATAAGCTTTAAATATCTGAATCTGTGTTGTTAAGTAGAAATCTAACCTTCAGCGGGCATGGAAGGATTAGAGCATCTTCTCCAGATGCCCTCAGGAAGGCTCCGCCGTGTGTCTTGGCATCGTGACCTTGAGAAGTCACTTGCTCACTCTGGTCTCCGGTTCCTCCGGGGGAGTCCTCGAAGGGTTCGAGGACGGGAAGGACGGCGACCCCCCAGGATGGAGATGAGGGCGACGGCGATGCCGTGGGTTCTGGACGTGTTGAGTTGGAGATGCCTGTGGCACGTCCAGTTTGAACTATCCGATAAGCATTTGGAGATCTACAATTGGAGCTCGGGCAAGAGACTAGGGCCGCCTATATAGGTGGAAGTCTCCTTCTTAGAGAGGATATGAAACCCATAGAGATGGATGAGGTCCCCGAGTGAGAGACGATAGAAGGAAGATGGAAGAGGCCCAAGGGCAGAGCCTTGGGGGACACTCGTGCTTTGGGAGAGGGAAGGACTATGATGATGAACCAGCAAATGGGGATGGAAAGGAGTAGTCAGATAGGTACGAGGAGAACCAGACAATCGAAACTCCTTTTTGTTTATTTTGTATTTATTCTATGTGTGAAGAATATTCTAATATGGAGAATATTCTAATATAGTATGTGCCATATATCTGCTTATTTGCCATATGTGCTTAAATATATGTATGTTTATTATCCATGTATGTAGGTATGTATGTATCTCTATTGAGGCAACTAGGGAATACTGTGGATTGAGTTCTATACTTGGAGTCAGAAGATCTGAGTTCAAATTCTGCTCCCAAGCCACTAGCTTGTGACCCTGGGCAAGTCACTTAATCGCTACCTGCCTTGGTTTTCTCATCTGTAAAATGGGGATAATCATAGCACTTAGCATCCAGGATTGTTGTGAGAATCAGATGAAATACTAAGGGTAAGGGGCAGCTGGGTAGCTCAGGGGATTGAGAGCCAGGCCTAGATATGGGAGGTCCTGGGTTTAAATTTGTCCTCAGACACTTCCCAGCTGGATGACCCTGGGCAAGTCACTTGACCCCCATTGCCTAGCCCTTACCACTCTTCTGCCTTGGAATCCTCAGTGGATTGAGAGTCAGGCCTAGAGATGGGAGGTCCTAGGTTCAGACACTTCCCAGCTGTGTGACCCTGGGCAAGTCACTTGACCCCCATTGCCTAGCCCTTACCACTCTTCTGCCTTGGAACCAATCCATAGTATTGACTCCAAGACAGAAGGTAAGGGGTTAAAATAAAAAAAATACTAAGGGTAAAGTGCTTAGCCTAGTGCCTGGCCTATAGTAAATGCTATATAAACGTTATTAATGATAATAGTTTTTTAAAATTATATCCTCGTTGCTTAGTTGCTTAATAGGTACAAGGCATAAAGACAAATCCAAACGGTTCTTGCCTTCCACGAGTTGACTTGCATTCTACTGAGCAGGGACGCTGTGCCTATAGGGTAGGCACACACCAAAGGGGCGGTCAGCAGGGGAGGAGCGCTAAGGACAAACTCCCCTGAGCCGGATCTTGAAGGAATCTTGGGCTTCTCAGGGAGCGAGGTCCAGGACCGCAGAGGCTGGGAGGGAGGACCCAGGGTCCTGGAGGAGGCTGGCTCGGCTGGCACCAGAGCCCCGGAAGGAGAGGAAAGGAGAGGATTCTGGGAGGGCAGGCTGACATTTGAGGGGCGTTCACACAGACAGAGTTGGCCTTTCATCCTACAGGGAGGAGGGGGCTGGAGACACGTGTCGAGGGAGGGGAATTGTTCTGTCCCTTTGTGGAGGATGAGGAGGCTGTGAGGAGGCCCTCCGCCCCAACCACGCCCACTTAGCACGATGAAGTGCCCGCTCCATGCCAGGCGCGCCCGGGCTTCCCTGTGACCTTAGCTAAGGGGGGGCCAGGTGGGGAAGCTGCCTCTTTTGATCGTTTGGGGGCCTTGATTCCACTCCCCGCATGACTCAACAGAAGAGGAGAGGCAGGCGGACGCTCCATGTCCAGTTTGCTGGGGCCGGGCCGTGGTGCCTGCCCTTCGGCAGGCCGTGGCTCACGTCCATCCTGCTGATTAATGCTCGCTCTGGAGCTGTCTCCGTTCAGGCTCCATGTCTGATCTCCTGCCTCGTGCTGTCTGCCCAGGCTCCTGCAGGGGCGGGGCGGGCTCTGATTGGATCAGCTCCCCTGGCGCAGGGTCCTGCCCGTCTACAGGATCCTTCATTTACATTCCGCCTGGGATTGTGCTTGGGCACTTTCCTGGAGATAAACAGCAGCGAGGCACCCTGGGATGGAGTTAGCCAAAAAGTAATTTAAAGTCTCTTTCCAGCGCTTCCTAGAGATCAGGGTTTCTTTAAGCGGCGAACCTCTCAATCGGCTTGAAAACCTACCTAGCTCTGTATCTCTGTCATCCGCCCGTCCGTCCGTCCTCATCTCTCATGGATCTCTCCCAGCATCTTTCTGAACATGTCTATCCACCCATGTATGTGGGTCCTCACCCATCCACACGTGTGCATATCTATCCATGTAGGTGTATCAGTCCGTTTATGGGTACATGTATGTAGTTGTCCATGCATGCATGTTTCCATCTGTATCCAGCCATCTATATCTGTATATACATATATATCTGTATCTCTCCATGTATCTGTTGATCCATCCATGTATAGATTTACATAAATATGTGCCTGATTACCCTTGTGTGTATATATGTGTGTGTGTATAAATATGCATATATATCCATCTATGTCCATCTGTCCATGCAGGTATATGTCATCTGTCCATCCATGTATATATGTGCCCAACTGCCCATGCATGTATATTTCCATCTACCCATTTGTCTGCCTATTCATGTTTGTATATATCACCTGTACATCTATGTCCATCCATCCATGTATATATTTATATAAACATGTTCCTGACTGTCCTTGTATGTATATATCAACTGTCAACATGTCTGTATATGTGTCTGTGTGTTCATCTGTCTGTCCATATATATGTATATATCACCTGTACACCTGTCTGTCCATATAGGTATGTCATTTGTCCATCCATGCATATATGTAAATATGTTCCTGACTGTCCTTGTATGTGTGTATCCATTCATGTCAATCTGTCCATATATGTGCATACACACATTAACATGACCATCTGTCAGTCTGTCCATATATGTATATATCACCTGTCCATCTATCCATGTATATATGTGCCTGTCTGTATATGTATATATCCACCTAGCCATCTGTCTGCCTATCCATGTACGTATATATCACCTGTCCATCCATGTATATATTTATGCAAATGTTCCAGACTATCCTTGTATGTCTATATCCATCTGTGCCAATTGGTCCACATATGTGTTGGTGTATATATGTGTGTATATGTCCATCTGTGTCTGTCCATGTATATAGATAACTATCATCGGCCCACCTGGCCATGTGTATATTTATGTCAATATGTATCTGTCCATATACATATGTCTATCCATATATCTATCTGTCTGTCCATGCATGCCTGTATGTATATGTCTCTCCAGTGTGTGAATATGTGTATGTATGTATGTGTGTATGTGTGTATGTATGTATGTATGTATGTATGTATTTATGTATGATCTGCTTTTCCATGGATGTATCTGTTCATGTATTATGTATCCATCCATCCTTCTCTGTGGGTCCATGCCTATGGATTCCTGTATATGTATGTCCATCCCTGTCTGTCTGTCTGTCTCTGAGACAGAGAGAGGAAACGTAGGCAGCGCCATGGCTGTGGCGGGTCCAGGTTTTCCTTCTCTTAGCCTGCTCGTGGGAGCGGGCAGAGAGGAAGCCATGGTGGCGGAAGCGGGCGTGGCAGCCGGCCACGCGTCCTGTCCTAGGCGAGGACCCTCCCCGGCGCTCCAGGGAGAGAGCCTGTGGAACCCTCACACAGCCCCGAGGACAGTCAGTGCTCCATTTTCCAGGAAACGATTGTGATTGGCCGATGCAGTGTCGCTGGTCCTCAGTGGCTGCCTCCGGCCATGCGCGTCTCTTCCCATCCGGTTCAGCTTGGCCGCTGTAGGGAGGCGAGCCCTTGGCTGGCCTCTCCCCTCTGAGACTGGTCAGACCCTGTCATTTGTCCATCTGCGGAATGGGGACATAATGGGGCTGGGGGCGGGCCCTGTCGGCCGTGGGCGGGGATCAGGAAAGGCGGGAGGCCAGGGACCTTAGAGGTGCGGAGGGGCCGAAGTGAGGAAGGGCTGCTGGCTTCCGGAGAGTTCTGCAGTTCTCTGCATTTCCACCATGCCCTCTGACTTTCCCGACCCGGGAGCATTTCTGCTCTCCCTTCCCACAAGGTGGGAGAGCTACTTGGGCTGCCATCTTGCTCGGACCCTACCCCAAGAACGTGTTCTCAGATAGAAAGGAGGAATGGTCTTCTGTGGCCCCATCTCTCCCCACACACTGTGTCTCCTCCCCGTGAGTAGGAATGGTCTCTGGGAGGTGATGAGGAACAAAATGGTGCTCCCCGAAGAGGCCACAGGATGTCATAGAAGGAGCACTGATTTGGGAATCAGAAGTCCTGGATTCAAATCCTGGCTCTGTGACTGTGTGACCTTGAGTATGTCCTTTCTGTTTGCCCCAGTTTCTTCTGCCATAAAATGGTAGAAGTAATAAAATTAGGTTGGGCAAGTCCCTTCTCTGGCTCTCGGTGCTATAGTCCTGTGCAGGCTCTTGCATGAATGAGCATTACCTTGGAATTAGGATAGGTGGGTCATGGCAAAAAGAAGGCTTGGGAGAAGGGCGTCCGATGAGCAGAGGGTTGGAGACAGGAACCTGTGGGGCCTGTGCAAGGCGGTAGAGGCATTTGGGGGGCTGGAAATGCACGTTGGGGCCAGAAAGAGCACGGATCTGACCTCCGGAGACCACACCCCACTGGGGAAGCGCATCCAGTCTACTCCATCTTGGAGCCCTGCCCCAGGCCGAGCATCCCTCCTTGGAGAAGGAGCCCAGGCTCACCTAACCCACGATTTTGGGCCCGTTCCAGGCCTTGCTCCGTCCATCCACCCGGAGGTCGGGGCCTCCCTTGGCATCCTGCCCCGTGCCCTCCTGCGGCTCAAATACCCCTTCCCATCCCCCACCCTCACCTCTTTTTCTGGGAACAGTAATTAAATCAATATCACCACGGCTCCCGGAAAGGGCGTCACCAGCCCAGTGTGTGGCTGGGCTCCTAGTCTGGAGCAGACCCCCCTTCCCTGGTCTCCATTTCTCTCTCTCCGTGGCCTCCCTCCATGAGAAGGGGAGCTACTTGAGGTCAGAGGAGCCGCCCCATAGGAGAGGCTTATTAAATGGTGTTGTTTGATTAATAAGTGCCTTTTCATTCATTAACTTCATCCATTTAGCCTGTGGATGGTGGGAGCCATGAATGGATTTTTTTTTTTTTGATCAGGAGAGTGATAGAGACTCTGGCCCGGCTTTCAGAAGGGGTGCAGTGGGGAGAGGGCAGGAGCCAGCTCTGGGAGCCGAGAGCCTGGGGGCACCCTGGAGGCTCTGCCTCCTCCCTCCCTCCCTTCCGCCCCTCCAGGAGCCCGCTGTGCGGGTCTTGACCTTCCCCTGGTCCAGCCCTGACTGTTCTCCACCCTGGCACTCTCATCTTTGCCATCCTACTCACTGCGACACACCTTCCTGGGTTGCCAGGTAACCAGAGCCCTGGGCTGCGCAGCACAGCGTCCATGCCACTTATTTTCTTTCCATCCTGGTTTTCTTTCTTTCTTTACCCGCCTCCCACCCTACCCCCCACCCCCAAAGTGAGAAACAGTAAAAGCTGCTGGAAATAGGCCATGTGCATTTATTTGTTCTCCTCACCAAGGACAAGTGCGTTCCCAAGGCAAGAGAGCAGGGACTCGAGGCTGGGGGAGGGAAGCAGGAGGCAGCAGGGGTGTGGGTGCCAGGACCACCCCCATCCTGCCATGTGTGCTCAGGCTAGCACGTGCTGCCAGCCGCCAGGGGCCCGTTAGCCCTGGCCCCCCCACTCCCAGAATGGGCGCCTGGGCAGGGCAAGAGCCCCCTGGACATCCCACCCCAGCCTAGCCACTGAGAGCATACAGCCTGGGGAAGCTGGGGCTGGCTGCTGATCGTTGGCCTAATAACAGTGCTGCGTTTGACTGCAGGAAGACCTAGATTCAAGTCCTGCTTCGGGTTTATTTAGTAGCTATGACACCCTGGGCAATAAAAAATGATAATGGGAATCAACTATTATTTCTGATGATATAATATTGTAGTTTATAATAAACTATCATTTATGAGTAGAATTTATGGCAAAAATTATAATTAGTGATAATTACATACATTCATGTTATAATTGATTATCATGCCAATTATTAATCTTATTTAATTCTATATTAGATCTAATTATGTGTTACATCTGTTATATGTAATAGCATCTTAATTATTCACTTATTGTCATAACTATCATTTATAATTATAATTTATGACAATAAGTTATAGTTAATGATATATAAATTTATAACTGATAATGCTAATAACCATGTTATACATTATATCTAATTGTAGATAGTATGTATCTTATATTATTTCTATACATATATTGTACATATATGTATAATTGTATGTTCTATATAACATGTTAGTTGTTATGAATAACTATGATTATCTTAACTCTCCTTTATATAGCCCTCTAAGGTTTGCTTTACATAAGCTATTTCATTTAATCACATAACAACCTTATGAAAAAGTGCTATTATGATACTCATTTTTTTTCCAACCTTTACCTTCCATCTTGGAGTCAATATTGGTTCTAAGGCAGAAGAATGGTAAGGGCTAGGCAATGGGGGTTAAGTGACTTGCCCAGGGTCACAAAGCTAGGCAGTGGCTTATACCAGATTTGAACCTAGGACCTCCCCTCTCTAGGCCTGGCTCTCCATCCACTGAGCTACCCAGCTTCCCCCATATGATACTCATTTTACAGGTGAAGAAATAAGTTAAATAACTAACCCAGTCACCTAGCTAAGTATCTCAGGCAGGATTTGAACTCTGGTCTTCCTGACCTCAATCCCAGCACACTTAACTGCCCTAGGGGACCCTAGGAAAGTGATTTAATGCCCTTAAGCCTCTGCTTCCTCATCTGTAAAATGGAACTGGACTCATGACCCCTAAAGGTGGAATATTGCAAACGTCCTCTCCTGGCTATCTCCTGAGCTCTGAGGTCTGCCCTGCAGGCAGATGCAGAGTCCCCACCCTGGGGAGCCTTCTGCTTCCTTTTGTTGCCCCAGGGCTTAGCACAGTATGTGGATAGACTGTGGAGGAGAAAGGGCAAACACCTGGGAAAAAGCAGAAACGTGTTTGTAGTGAGGAAGTGTGTAAAAACATCTTTACACGCACATACTTAGTCCAGATTTCATGTATCCTCGTGTGCTTAGGAAAGTTGGAATCCAAGCTGGAAAGGGTTAATTAGAGACAGCCTTCTGGAGGCAGAGTTTTGAAAAGGAGCAGAGATGGTTTGCCAGAGAAGAGGGTAAGGGCATGCTCGTTTGGCAGATTGTCGTGGAGGGATGGATGGAGGCAGAGAAGGATTTTGTAAAAGCGCAGAGAGAGAGAGAGAGTAATCGGCCAAGCTTGCTGGGGCAGGATGGGGTAAGGGATGGGAGGCAGGTATGCCCATCTGGAACCCAGGTTCTATGGCAGCTCCACTTCCATGAGCGGTGAACCTCCCACCAACCAGAGACCTTTCCCCTCCCGTCCCCCCCCCCTCGGTGACCCCCCCCCCAGCTCCTCATTAGCCAGAACCACTGGGGGGCCTACAGGACCCTGACATCCCTCTGCCAGGAGCCCTACTGAGGAGCAGGCGCTGTAGAAGGCACCTACCAGGCTCCAGGGAAATGGCTCCATCCGAGGAGCCAGCTGGCTAAGATCCAGGCCCGGCTATGAATCAGCAGAAGGGATTTCTGTGCAGGATTTAGAGTCAAGAGAAATTGGGTTTAAATCTTGGCTCTGATGCCTGCAAGCCGTGGGATCCTAGAGAATCTCAGTTTCTTCCTCTGTGAAGAGGGGGTAACGTGCTCCCTTATCTCACTAGATTTATATGAGCAAAGCATTTGGAAATCTGAAACACTATAGAAACATAAAATTATTGTTATCCTTTCAGGGCAAGATTGACTTTGCCCTCTCAACCAAAGAACAAATTTTATTTATTCTCTACCTGTATTTAGAGGCAGCTCCGTGGTACAATGGACAGAGTACTGGTCCTGAGTTCAAATCTGGCCTCAGAAACTTCTTAGCTGGGTGACCCTGGGCAAGTCATTTAAACTCTATTGGTCTTAATCTACTGGAGAAAGAAATGACAAACACTCCAGTACCTTTGCCAAGAAAACCCAAGGCCCACGGGGTCATAAAGAGTTGGCCTTGATGGAAAAAACATCAACAATCACTTCTTTTTTTAAAAAATAGTCTTAGGGAAGGAGAGAATTTGGAACTCAAAAACATAAAATGAATATTAAAATGGTTTCTACATGCAATTGAGAAAAAATAAAAAACAATCTTTTAAAAAGTAAATAAAACAAAAAAAATCTCTCCTCCCCCAGAGAAAGAAATTAATTTTTCAATCAAGTGAATTCACTAATATCTTTGTTTTATAGCTGGGAATCTGGAAGTGATCCATCTCCCTCCCTTGAGTATTTTATAACAGGAAGAACAAACAAACAGACCTAAAAACCAAAAACCCGAGAGCCCCAGGAAATAGGTGCCCTGTTCTGTCTTATACATGTTGAAAGGTTGCTCTGTAATTCCTCCCATATCATTTCAGCCAGATGTGGGTGTTTAGTGCCTCCATAGCTCAGAACTCCTCTCTTAGATGGTCAACTGCTTGATCAGAAGAACTATTTCTTTAAAAACAAAACAAAACACTTTAAATCTGGTCCCTCAGACAAGACAGTCTCTTTAGGCCTTAGTTATGCCACTTGTAAAATGAAGAGTTTGGACTGTATGTTATTTCATAGATCTCTTCAACAACAACAAAATTTAAACCTTGTGATGCTATAAAAAAAATTTAAACCCTTATCTTCTGTCTTAGAATAAATACTGTATTATTTCTAAAGCAGAAGAGTGGTAAGGGCTAGGCAATTGGGCTGGGAGGGAGGGTTAAGTGACTTGCTCAGGGTCACACAGCTAAGAAGTGTCTGAGGCCAGGTTTAAATCACTTCCCATCTCTAGGCCTGGTTTTCAATTCACTGAGCTACCTAACTATCCCCCCATAAGGACTTTTTCTAAAAAATTCTTTTTTCTCTAAGAGCCCAGCACCGTGTGCAGGGTATAGGAGCCCCCCACCCCCACCCCCCGGGTGTTGAGTTCAGAGGACCTGAGATTGAATCCCAGCTCTGAAATGTGTTACCTACACGCGTGTAGGCAAGTCTTGGGGCCTTTCTGGGTCTCATTTCCTCATCAGCAAGTCCAGACCGTTTAGCCCTCCAGTTCTACCATGCTGCCCTGTGGAGAAGGTCTGTCCATCTCCCTCTCGTCCCCCCATCCTCTGCCTTTCTTCCTATCCCTTGGTCCTCCTCCTACATCCAGACCCCCCCGCCGGGTCATGGGCCGGCAGTTCTAGAGAGCCTACGGTGGGCTGAGCCTCTCGGTAAGGCCTTGTTCCTTAACCACATCAGAGCCCTGGAACAGACGACTAAGGACTTGGGTCCAGGCCGCCAAATGATGACCCATCCTTCCCGTTCACAGTTGCAATTTCCTGTTTCTCAGTGCTCCCAGGAGCACAGGGTGGACCAAATCCATAGAGAAAAACTCCAGAGAGTTAGGCAACAGGCTGCAGTTGGGCGTTGCTCTTTCGTGTGTGTGTGTGTGTGTGTGTGTGTGTGTGTGTGTGTTTTAATTGACATTCAGAGTAGCCAAGAGAATTATGGTCCTGATGAAAGTTTGGTGGATGACTTTCTCTCTCTCTGGCCACCTCTGTTGGGCTGACTGTGAGTAGGCAGCAGAGTCCCATCCCAATGGCTCTTCTTAGCTCAAATCCAGATGTCTAACAGGCAGTAAAGAACCCACGACTAGAACATGTTTATTTGTGTGTGTATGTGTGTGTGTGTGGGGGGGGTCTAGGGGTCTTGGACTCTTGAGTGGGAACAGGGTCAGGTCAGTGTCCAAGAGTGCCTTGGAGGGAGCAGGGGACATGCCTTTTGTAGGGGAGTCATTGTTGTTACTGTTCAGTCTTTTCCATCGTGTCCAGTTCTTCGTGACCTCATTTGGAATTTTCTTGGCAGAGATGCTGAAGTGATTTGTCATTTCCTTCTCCGGCTCACTTCACAAATAAGGAAACAGAGGCAGACGGGGTTAAGTGACTTGCCCAAGGTCCTACAGCTGGGAAGTGAAAGAGGCCAAAGTTGAACTCAGAAAAATAGTCTTCCTGACTCCAGGCCCAGCCTGCTATCCTGGCTCTGATATTTACTAGCTTTGTAACCTCAAGCCACTCGCTTCTCTCAGCCTCAGTTTCTTCATCTGTAAAATTAGGAAGGATATACTAGATTACCTAGTGTATTATTATTATTAGCCTCTGCCTAGTTCCAACATTCTATGACTCTGGGCTTCTTTGAACAAATTCCAGGTATAGGGAAGAATCCGGGACTAGAATGAAATAAGACCGTTACAATCTAGTTACCTACAATCTGGTTGGAGAGATGAGTCTCCTAACATGTAAGCTATTAAAGAACGCTCCATGGCAATATATAATCAAGTGCCCAGCTGAATAATATGGATAATAAGTACCATAAGGCGAGACCAGCTTTGGCAGAGGCCCAGCTCGCTGTCAGCACTGCCTGGGAAAGATCAGATCCTTAGGACGGTTTATCTGCGACCACAGGATTCAGGTTTCAATCAGGCTCTGCCATGAATTAAACCGACTCCCTCCCCCTGGTTAGGCCACAGTTTCCCCGTCGAAACAACAGCAAGGATGCTTCCAGCATTTTCTTTCAAGAGCCACGAGCCTGCAGGAGATACCACAGGAAGCTATTTTAAGCTCCGACCAAAGGATGGGACGTTCTCCGTGGGTGAAGACAGCGGCGAGGAAGTGGGGAGTGAACTTCATAGCAGGTAGATTCTGGGGAGGTAAAGACACTAGGCTTCAAGGGAGATGATGGTGCCAGCATCCTTCACATTCGTCAGCTCCTTCTTGGAGTGTTGGGTTCTGTTCTGGGTATCCCCTTCTACAAAAGGCCTCGCTTAGCTCGTGTCCACAGGACAGTGTCCAGACTGATGGAAGGTTTAGAAACTTTTTATATGGAAAAAAAAATCAAAGGAACTGAGGACGTTGAATGAGAATATGAGGTGGCTTGGGGAAAAGGCAAGGAGTCATGCCATCTATCTTCCCATGCTTGAAGGGCTATCATGTGAAAGGTTAAATTTACCCACTGTAGCTCCAGAGGGTACAAGGAGGCATTGTACGTAGAAGTTATGAGATGGCATATTTCAAATTATTCTCATAATACTGTCTAACAGCAGAAGGGAATGCCTTGTTAGGTAGCGAGTCCCCTGTCATTAGAAACCATAATAAATGAGAATCATAAAATTTTTTAGAGCTGGAAGGGACCCAAAAAGTCATCATCTAGCCTAGCCTCCTATGTGTTATGTTATTTTTGGGTAGACAACAGACTTTATTTCAACCTACCAAAAAATACAGGTCACGGAGGATCGTAATCAAATACAGGACATATTAAACACAGTGGTCCATAAGCCCCCCTTGGGAAAAACCAGAGCTTGGATTCGTCAATAAGCCGCTCGCTGACATGCCAGTGAAATATTGCTCTCCCACAGGGTCCAGTACAGTTCTTCCAAGACTCATACTGCTATAGCATGTTTTGGACTCATCCCCAGAAAGCAGATACATTTTGGAATTGCTCAATAGCCAGTTTTTTTCCTTTGGACCTGCTCTGTCTTCATAACTCATGGTAATGGAGGGAACAAATAGAGGTTTTGGGATATCCTCTATGTTGTGACTTTAAAGCCCCTTACTGCACCTCTCGCTCTCCATGGGATCAAGCTTCTTCCGTCTCTGGAACTCAGGGCTCACAGAACTCTGGAATTCTCTTCTAAGAGGTTAGTTGTCCTACCTCTTGAATTTGGGGTTATTCTCGAGCTACCCCCCAAACTGGTGTTCCCAAGGAACCTTTCTCTTTTACTAGAAGCCTAGATTCTGAAATCACACAGCCTAGGAAATTAAGCTTCCACCTTCATCCCCACCTACATGGGAAGTTAGGGTTCAGTAGCATTATCCATGCTACATTATCCATTATCCTTGAATGTAGGGCTGGTTTCATTTTAAAATTTGAAGTCTGACACATAGTGGATATTTAATAAATCTTTTTTGAATGAACAAATATGCTCCCCTCACTGGGTTTAATGTTGGCTAGCCTCTTCCTTATCTTCCATTAAGAATTGTTGATGCTGGGGGAAGCTAGGTGGTTCAGTGGGTAGAGATGGGAGGCCTTGAGTTCAAGTGTGGCCTCAAGATACTTCTGAACTGTGTGACCTGGGCAAGTCACTTAACCCCCAATTGTCTAGCCCTTACTGCTCTTCTGTCTTGGAGCTGATACTATCAATTCTAAGATAGAATTTAAAATTAAATACATAAAGAATTTTGATGCCCCAAATTTTAAGAGAAACAAAGTATCTTTAAAAAAAATAGGCAGCTAGGTGCCTCAGAGATGCTGCCATCTTTTAGACTAGGAATATCCATTCCCAAGTGTCTTGCCCTGTGTTCAAAAAGCCATGGGTCAGCAGATCTGATTTTGGTGTACTTCTGTTCCCAAAGGGACCATGAACAAATCCTAGAATAAGGAAGAGAGAGAGGGACTCCCTGCTCTCTAGTGCTCTTATGAAGGAAGTTCCAAGGGAGAAGGTGAAAAAAAGCCCAGGCAGGTGAGGCCCAGAGTTTAGAAGTGGCTTGGCCCAGATAATATTAGCCAATGACAAGATGGGGAATAGATCACACGGTCTCTGGGTTTGAAGGGACTTTATAGGCCATTTGGTCCAACCAAATCTGAACAGGAACGTCTGCTATAATGTCTGTGACAGGTGGTTGGTTATTCAGCCTTCCCTTGAAGACTTCAAATAGTGGTAAAGTTACTATTTCCCTCATATCCAATCAGTTGCCAAGTTTCATTCCACCTCCTCAACGTCTCTTATATTTCTTCCCCTTTCCCCCTTTAAAAAAAATCCCTTACTTTCTGTCTTAGAATCAATGATATGAATTGATTTCAAGATAGAAGAGTGATAGGCAATGGGGCTTAAGTGACTTGCTCAGGATCACACAGCTAGGAAGTGTCAGAGGCCAGATTTGAACCCAAGATCTCCTAACTCTCAATCCACTGAGCCACCTAGCTGCCCCTCTCCCTTTTTTTAAACCCTTACCTTCTGTCTTGGAATCAATACTGGGTATTGGTTCCAAGGCAGAAGAGTGGCAAGGGCTAGGCAATGGGGGTTAAGTGACTTGCCCAGGGTCACACAGCTAGGAAGTGTCTGACACCACATTTGAACCCAGGACCTCCCGTCTCTGAGCCTGACTCTCTGGGCCACCCAGCTTCCCCCTCTCCCTTTGTTTTTATTCACATGACCACCACCCTCACCTCTCTCCTGGATTATTGCAATAGTCTTTAAATTGGTCTGCCTGTATCCCACCCTCCTCGTCCTCTCCAATCCATCCTCCACATTGCTGCCAAATTGATATTTCTGAATCACACATCTGACTCTTTCCCTTTTCAAAAAGCTGCATGGGCTCCCCATTATCTCTGGGAAAAAATACACATTCTTTTGTTTGGTATTTAAAGTCCTTCACAATCCAAAATTTCAGTACATCGACCAAGTGTGTGATTGCTGTTTCAGGCACTGTTAGAGGCTCTGGGCACAAAATTTTTATATACTCTGAAATCTTCTAGTCTTTTGGGAAGGCAACATGGCTCTGTATGAGAATGTACAAAGTAAAGACAAAGGAAATGGAGTCATTGGGGAGGGAAGGACAGAATGAGAGAGAAGGATCAGAAAAGATTGATGGAGAAGGTGGTGCTTGGGCTGAATCTTCAACAAAGAGAGATTCCTTGGATGGAAGTGTACCCTGGGCATAGGGCAGGACCAGCACAAAGACACACAATGGAATTCCATGTGTGAGGAAGAGCAGCGGGGCCCACTGGCTAACCTGCAGAGTCTGGAAAAGGGGGTAATGCATCATGAAACTGGAAAGATGGATTGGGGCCAGATGGCAGAGGGCTTTAGAAGCCAAACATAGGAGTTCCAATTTTCTCCTATAGGCAATGGAAGCCATTGGAATGTATTGAGTAGGGGAGTGTCATGGTCTGTAACTTAGGAACATCACTTTGGCAGCCTGGAGAGAAAGGACTAGGAGGGAATTGAGGTAGAGAGACCAATTAGAGGCTGTTACAAGGCACTAATCCAGGGAAGAGATGATGGTCCCAGCCAAGATGGCAGCCGTGTGAATAGAGAGCCCTGCCTTTGCAAGGCGAGCACACTTACTCCTTTCTAGGCTCTCAGTGCCCATTTGCTCCTTCCCCATAAGCAACAATCCTTAGTTAAAAGACTCTCTCTTCCCCCTAATTCTCTTCAAGACCTAATGGAAGAGCCAATTCTTTCAAGAGTTTTTTTTTCTGATTCTTTTCATTATTTAGTGCCTTCCCCATCCTGTATATTTTTGTGTGTATACCCTCTGCATTTTTTCATCTTCATGAGGTCAAATCCAGCCTGATACTTACTTAGTTGCATGACCTTGGGTAAATCACTGAACCTGTTTGCCTCAGTTTCCTCATCTGTAAAACCAGCTGGAGAAGGAAATGGCAAACTGCTGCAGTATTTTTGCCAAGAAAACCCCAATGGAAATCCAGAAAAGTGAGACATTTGTGATAATGACAACAGTAACAAAAATGTTGTATCCCTTCTAAAGGAATGTAAACTCTTTTAGGTCAAGGACCATACCAGTTTTGTAGCAATACTTGTCAGTGTATCGTACGAACGTCTGGTACTTGCTTGCTAAATGCTCGGTGATTGTGTCGCGGTGCTACCCTTTCTCCTTTGGAAAAACTCAGCCTAATGGTTCACATTATTTAAGAGTACAGAGAAGTCATGTGGGTTAAGGAAAAACAAATTAGAAATAAAAACAAACCACCTTGAAGTTTACCGTGCACTCCCGTTGTGTATCTTTCCTCCCATTTATTACCAAATGCTTGGGAAGACTCGCCCACAGTTGCTACTTCTGCCTATTCCCAGAGCTCCTCTTGGTTTCCTCATCTTTCAAATGGGGATAATGATATTTGTGAGACACAGGGCTGTTTATTTTTTTCTATAAAGCCTTACTTCCCATCTTAGTAATGACTGAGACAGAAGGGAAAGGGCCCGGCGAATCTTGTCAGTTATGATCTGTGCAAGCCCATTTAAACTTTCTGGGTCTTAGTTTTCTCAACTTTTTTCAAAGGGATTGGTTGGACTAGATGACCTCTGAGGTCCCTTTCCAACTCTAGGGCTATGATCTTCGGCATGAGCCTTCTTTCTTTTAACCCTTACCTTCTGTCATGTTGATATGAAGTATTGTTTCCAAGGCAGAAGAGCAACAAAGACTAGGCAAGTGGGGGGTTAAGTGACTCGCCCAGGGTCACAGAGCGAGGAAGTCTTGAGGTCACATTTGAATCCAGGTCTTCCTTTCTTCAGGCTTGGCACTCTATCCTCTCTGCCACTTAGATGCCCCTGTTTATTGACCTTCTGTCTTAGAATCAATACTGAGTCTTGGTTCCAAGGCAGAAGAGCGGTAAGGGCTAGGCAGTGGGGGTCAAGTGACTTGCCTGGGAAGTGTCTGAGGCCAGATTTGACCTCAGGTCCTCCTATCTCTAGGCCTGGCTCTCCATCTACTGAGCCAATTGGCTGCCCCCCAATTTTGTTTTCAAAAGATACCTTTTTTTCCCCTTAAAGTATCTGAAATCTGGCTTCTGACCCCACCATTCTTTGTACACGTTTCCTCCAGTTTACCAGTGATTCCTTAAGGCTTCATCCCCTCTGATGTCTCTGCAGCTTTAAACACTGTGGCCCACCCTCTCCTCTTAGATCCCTTCGCTTTCCTCGCACAGCTGAGCCCCTGGCTCTTCTCCTACCTGTCTGACCAAGTCTTCTTGGGCTGCTCTGCTGAGTCATCCTGTTTCTCCAGCTCCCTAATAAGGAGTGTACCCACAGGCTCTGTTCTGGGCCTTTTGCTGACTTCATTATTTCCCCTGGGCTCAATTATCATTACTTCAGAAATGATTCTCAAATCTATATATCTAATTTGTCTCCTAGATTTAAGTCCTAAATTGTCAATTACCTTTTAGACATCTCCTCCTTGATGGCCTTCTCATTTTCTTTACTCCTAAATAACAAACATAATAACACAACAGTAACAATAATGTTATGTTTATATAACTTTAAGAGGGACAAAATACCTTAAAAAATGGGGAGGAGGGGAGCCGGCTGGGTAGCTCAGTGAATTGAGAGCCAGGCCTAGAGATGGGAGGTCCTGGGTTCAAATCTAGCCTCAGACCCTACCTAGCTGTGTGACCCTGGGCAAGTCACTTAACTCCCATTGCCAAGCCTTTACCACTCTTCTGCCTTAGAACCAATACATGGTATTGATTCTAAGATGGAAGGTAAGGATATTTTAAACATTGAAATAAAAATAAATAAATAGGTACAGATAGGTGGCACAGACTTGAAGTCAGGAGAATTCAGGGTTTCAAATCTGACCTCAAACATTGCCTAATGGTGTGACCCTGAGCAAGTCCCTTAACCATATTTGTCTAGTTTGTGTCCTTGTGTCTTAAAGTTGTTACTAAGGCATGAAGGAAAAATTATGAGAAAAAAGTAAAATTAAACAGCCCTGTGAGGTGGGAGCAGATATCATTATCCCCATTTGAAAGAGATACTAAGGTTCTGTGGGATGATCACTGAGATAGTAACTGTCTAAGTCAATAATTGAACCCAGTGTTCAGACTTCAGTTGTAGTGCTCTACTTTAAATGTTGTGCCCTTAAACTTTCCCCATCTCCCAAATGCCCTGTTTCTACCATCTTCTCGGGCACCCAATTTCATAACTTTGGAGTTGCCCTTGACTCTTCTCTCATCTTCGTCCCCATAATCTCCAGACATTTGCTGGATGATCAGTTCTACCACACCAGCTCTCATTCATCTCCTTCCTTCCATCCACGTAGCCTCTAGTAGGTTCTTCCACTTCTTGTCGGCCAGTGGGTCCCATAGCTAATTGGTCTCCCTATTTCTCTAGTGGTATCAAAGTCAAATAGAAATGCCAGCCCCTGATCCATACATATGGACCCCTGTGGGCCACATATTGACTTAATTTTAAAATGTAATATTGTCTTTGTTTTCTTATATTTTCATTTATTTTCTTAAAGATTTCCCAATCACATTTTATTTCTCTTTAGATTCACTTTAGAGGCAGCCAGTGGGCTCTGTTCTGGAACCTGCATTCTGAGTCTTCTTCCCATCTGTCACCATCTTCTTCCTAAGATCTATATCTCTGTTATTTCTTCCTCAGAAACCTTCGGGGATTTCCAATGGTATATCAGAAAAATAGAAACTCCTCAGTCTGGCATTCAAGGCCCTCCATCCTTTGGGCCTGCCCTTGTTTCCTTAGTTCTCCTTTCACGTTCTCCATATTTAGTTAAACCCATCTAGAAGCTCTTCTCTGAAACCTGTCTCTTTCTCCTCCCCAGGGCTGTGTGTTCACACAGGCTGTCCCAATATGGCTGGAAAGCATTCTCTCCTCATCTCTGCCCTATACTGTAAAGGGTTGGCATGAAGATCAGATGAGAATGTAATGCATCGCTCAATAAAGGTTAGATATTATTTGTATAGCTGTATCCGTGTTGTATCTTTGATAGAATCAAAGGTTCTTGAGGTCAGAAACTGCTTTATTTTGGTCATCGTATCTCCAGAGCTTAGCGCCGTACTTTCGATATGGTAGGAGCTTAATAAATGTTTCACTTGTTTGCTTGACTCTGTGCCACAGTTTTAGTTTTTTCCCACCCAATATTCAGCTGAAATCTCTCTCTGAAGCTTCCACGCTTTGCTCTGTGTTCTTCCCTCTAAGGATGGATAAAGTCAGCTTAATCCTCTTCAGTTGAGCAATTCAACATTTATTAAATGCTTACTGTGTTGACCATGGGGAACAGATGCAAAGTTTATGTAAGACCTGAGCCCCTTCTTCGTAAAGGAATCATAGCTGGATCGTACATGTACATTAGCTTTCTCGATATCTCTTCCATCTGTGTCCATCCCTAACCCTCCATGCTGTGTCATTCTGTGTCAGCATTATCTCTGGTTTTCCATAAATCTTTCATCGAGGAGCTAGCCAGCATCTTTGAGTCCTTCCTTTGGGGCTCCTAATTGTTCTTGGATACCAGGGCAGCACTCAGACTGTCCTGCTGTTGTTCTTCCACTCTTCCATCACGACTCGCCCCTCTTTGACACATGCCCTCCATGATGCCCTTTATGTTTCCAGGCAGGCAGGTGGTCCAGTGCCTAGAATATTGGACATCGCGTCAGGAAGACCCAGACCTTGCCAGACCCCTTGTTCTGAGCTTGTTCCCCTTGATAGGATCTGGTAGGCTTTGACCTTACTTTCTGTCTTAGAATTGATAGTAAGCACTGTTAAGATTAAAATTTTGGGAAACTGAGGCAGGTAGAAATTAGTTTCTCTCTGCAAAGTGTATTATATTTTTAGAGGTTTATTAAAGGTTGAGGATTAAAGAAAATACAGAATAAGAAAACACGTGTCTAGGCCCAGAGAAGCCTAGACACAACCTCACCTACATTATTAAAAGAGCCGTGTCTGCTTGCAAGCGGAAACAGGAAAGGGCCCGCAAAAGCCTTTCCAATCAGGTTCAATACCCCTTCTCGATCTCGGCTCAGGTGAGAATTCAGTGATATTACAAAGCATTCTGGGGAAGTGGAGCAAGGAATTCTGGGGATTGAAGTCCTGGATTCAAGTCCATTTTTACAGCACTGGTTCCAAGGCAGAAGAGTGGTAAGGGCTAGGCAATGGGAGTGAAGTGACTTGCCCAGGGTCACCCAGCTGGGAAGTGTCTGAGGCCACATTTGAACTCAGGACCTCCTGGCTCTCAACCCACTGAGCCACCTAGCTGCCCCCTGCCCCCTTTCAGCATTCAACAACAGTGATCCTCTTGGCCCATTTCATCCACCAGATTGGAACCCAGATTTCATGAGTTGGATCTGTGATGCTCCTTGTTATATCCCAATGCAAGTATTCAGGCAGAGATTGATGAGGCTGGAAGATGGTGGGCTGGCTGGCGTTTTTCCACTGGATAGAGAGATTGGATGAGGTGGCCTCCAAGGTTCCTTCTCATTTTAAAACTTGTAAGATCTCCCATTTGGTGGATCATTTCAGGCTGTCGGACTGGGGTCTCTTGGTGTGAGCATCAGGGCTGGGAGGGGGAGAGGAAGAGGCAGTGACTGTAGTCAGAAGGAAGTCCCTCTAGGGATGGGGATGGGAGAGGCAGGTCCAAAGGGGGGGACCATTCTGCGGCCTCTCGTGTCTCTGAGCACCCCATCTCCTGCTCTTCCACTCTTTTCTCTCTGTGGTGACTCACAGTGACGGGAAGCACCGTGTGGCAGGAGGCTATTTCTGGGCTCTCAGGCTCCCAGGAAGCACTGCGGCCCCGACTACCTCCAACTGTGCTGTCAGTGCACCTCAGCCTGCCCGTGCTCCCCCACACGCTCTATTCTTAGCACTGACGCTCCGGGAGACAGTCGATCTGGGTGTCTTGGACTTCAGGAGAGCGAGCTGTCAGATTTGGGGAGCTGGCTGCCTGAGCGCTGTCCCTTCCGTTTTCCTCTTCCCACGACCCCCCTTCATTCTCAAAGGCATCAAACTGTAGGAGGAGGCGTTTGTGTTTGGGAGCAGGGAAGGTGCTCTAGCCAGGGGACAGGAAGTGGCGGTGTCCATCTCCATCTGTTGGGCACATCCTGCTATCTCGGAGAGACTCGCTGCAGTATCCAAACGCTCTTGTTAGAGGGTCAGTGGTTAGGAAATCTAAGCCAAGTGTCTCATTTTTACAATGTTGGGAGCAAACTGTTCTCAAAATGATTTTCAGGGCACACGGGAGCTCTGTTCCTTAAAGAGGACACTTTGAACAAGAGGCCTGGACCCACCTCTTAACCAGAGAGGGGGATTTCTTAGACCCTTGGAAATCCTTGGCAAATGACCCTCCAGGGGTTACTATATTCAGTTTCCTGCTCTAGGTAAAAGTAGCCTTCCTCTATGACCTAGATGGGGTCAGGAAGGGACTGGGGAGACAAGAGTGGGAACATAAGATCATGGATTTTGGAGCTGGAAGAGAGACCTTTGAAGTTCTTGATCCCAAATTCTTTATTTTGTACAACTGAGAAAACTGAAGAGATTAATTTCCTTCAGGTCACACTGACAGTAAGAGCCCACATATCTAAGAAGTCTCCTGAAATCTAAGTGGAAATTGTGCCTCTTTAGAGCATTTCATTTGATTTAATTAAAAAATAAGTAAGCCAGAGCAGCTAGGTAGCACAGAGGATAGAGCACCAGGCCTGAAGATGAGAGGTCCAGGGTTCAAATTTGGCCTCAGACACTTCCCAGCTGGGTGACCCTGGGCAAGTCACTTAACCCTAATTGTCTGTCTTACCTCTCTTTTACCTTAGAATTGATACTTGAAAGAGCAGCTAAGTGACTCAGTAGATTGAGAACTAGGCTTAGACATGGAAGGACTTGGGTTCAAATGTGATCTTGGGTAATTCCTAGCTCTGTGACCCTGGGCAAGTCATTTAAGCCTACCATTGCCTAACCCTTACTACTCTTCTGCCTTGGAACCCATACTCAGTATTGATTTTAAGACAGAAGATAAGAGTTTAAAAAAGAAAAGAATCAATATTTATTATCAATTCCAAGACAAAAGGTAAGGGCTTTTAAAAATATCTATGTAAGCCTCTTAGTATGAACAAGGGGCTGAAATAGGAACATGAATACAAAGATGAAAAACAGCACAGCCCCCTCCTATTAAAAGGGGTAGATACAGGGGTACCAAGTTAGATGCCATATTAAGATGTCTAAATGAGAGCATCATGATGTTCATAATGGCCTGATACATTCCAGGAGAGACTTGTCACTTTTAGCCAAGGAAATCAGGGAAGGTAGCATGGAGGAGACGGCCCCAAAGCAGGGTCTTGGAAGAGGGAGAAAACTTCAGAACTGGGGGCAGGGGGAGGGTCCATTCAATTCCTGGGGAGACAGTGCCTGCCAAGATCCTGAGTGGGAGAAGGCAGGACAAGAAGAGAGCTACAGTGAGGGGTCTATCTGATGTGAAAAGAGGATAGAAAGTTAAGTTGGAGTCAGAGTTTGGATAGCTTTGAATGCCACACCAAGAGGTTATTTTATGCAGCATTGTCCTGGTGGAGTAGGTAGAGAGCTGCCCTTGGAATGGGAAAGGCCTGGGTTCTAGCCTCGTGCCAAACTGTCTCTGGGACCCGGGGAATTTCTCAGCTGTTCTCTAGGACTGTACAGTACAGAGCTGGTTGAGAGAGTTCTTCTTTTGGAGCTCCCTTTTCTGATGAAATCACATACCTAGTTTAAAAAATATGTCCTATAGAGCCACAGAGGGATGTTCATTGTGGGGTGTGATGTGTTCAGACCTGTTTTTGTGGGTCCCAGGGGTCAAAAAAAATTCCTCATTGTCGCTTTGTGATATCTAGCCTTTTTCTACTTGTCCAATCTTTTTACATCTTACTCCCTGACAAGTACCAGCCTCCTCGATATTCCATGAACACAACATCTCTTGGCTCTGGAGTTATCTCTAACTAGAACACTCTCCATCCTCCTCTGTGCCCATTGGCTTCCCAGGCTTCCTTTCCATCCCAGTTAAAATCTACTGTCTACTCGAGCCTTCCCCAGCCCATCTTTATTCCAGCATCTTCCCTCTCTTAATTATTTCCTCTTTATCCTGTCTGCTTTGTGTCTGTAGATTGTAAGCTCCTCGAAGGCTGGGGCGGCCCTTTTGTCTTCCCGGCACTTGGTGTAGCACATAGTAGGTGCTTGTTAAGTACTGATTGAAGGGCTAAGCTTGCCTCTCTTCACCTAGGCTGAGGATCCTGGAAAGGCAGAATCTGGTACCAGGATTGCATTAGCAGCTTTTCCAGCTTGCCAGAGCTCTGCTCTATGAGGGCAGCCTTTGATCAGGCTTGTGCACAGATTAGGAGAATCACGCAGGCAATTTTGTGGAGAACAGCTTGGAAAAGGGCAAAAGGAGAAGCAGGAAGGCCAGTGAGGAGGGAATTGTAGGCCAGGAATGAGGGTGTGAGCTGTGAGAATGGAAAGAAGTATTTCTTTGTATTTCTTTCATCCTTTTCTGTCTGTATCTTTGCCCAGGCTGTGATTGCGCACATTTGTGGAGGAGACAGGGTGGATTTGAAAAATAAAGTCTATGAGATAATCCATGAAGAAATGTCAGTCAGTAAACATTTATTAGGCACCTACCACGTGCCAGGCCCTGCACTAAGGGCTGGGAATCCAAAGAAAGGCAAAGGACAAGAGGTTCCTCTCCTTCCTGGCAGGTTGATTTCTGAGTAAACATTAAGGGCTTTTTTTTTGTTTAATGCCTTTGACTTGTCTAAGCGAATGCCACATTGTTTGTTCCAGGCCCTATAATAAGCCTGGTATATAGTAGACTGAATAAATGCCCATTAAATTTAAGAAGAACTATTTGTGCATCTACCTAGGTACCACTGTAATTATATGCATATATAATACAATAATATAGAATATATAACAACATAGAATATATAACAATACAATAATATATAACAATATAACAATGTAATGTATAACCATATATAATAACAATATAACAATGTAATATATAACCATATGTAATAACAATATAGCAACATAATATATAATATACAACACTATAATAATATATAACATTGTATATTATAATACAATACTATATAATAACAATATAGAAACATAATACATAGTACACAAAGCTATAATAATATATAACTATAATAATACATAATATAATAATATATAATATAACAATATACTATATAATAATATAGCAACAGAATATATAATATATAACACTAATAATATATAATATAATACAATAATATATAACAATATACTATGTAATAACAATATAGCAACATAATATATAATATACAACACTAATAATATATAATATAATACAATAATATATAACAATATACTATGTAATAACAATATAGCAACATAATATATAATATACAACACTAATAATATATAATATATTATAATACAATAATATATAACAACATACTATGTAATAACAATATAGCAACATAATATATAATATACAACACTAATGACATATATTATATGACAATATACTATATAACAATATAGCAACATAATATATAATATACAACACTAATAATATATAATATATTATAATACAATAATATATAACAACATACTATGTAATAACAATATAGCAACATAATATATAATATACAACACTAATGACATATATAACAACATACTATGTAATAACAATATAGCAACATAATATATAATATGACATATTATATGACAATATACTATATAACAATATAGCAACATAATATATAATATACAACACTAATAATATATAATATATTATAATACAATAACATATAACAACATACTATGTAATAACAATATAGCAACATAATATATAATATACAACACTAATGACATATATTATATGACAATATACTATATAACAATATAGCAACATAATATATAATATACAACACTAATAATATAACATATCATAATACAATTATATATAACAATATACTACATAATAATAATATAGCAACATAATATATAATATACAACACTAATGACATATATTATATGACAATATACTATATAACAATATAGCAACATAATATATAATATACAACACTAATAATATATCATAATATAATAATATACAACAATATACTACATAATAACAATATAGCAACATAATATATAATATACACTAATGACATTATATGACAATATACTATATAACAATATAGCAACATAATATATAATATATAACAATAGAATAAACATAATACATAACAACAACAATAACATTTAATATAGCATTTACTCTAGCCAGATATTGTGCTAAGCTTTCTACAATTCTCTCATTTCATCCTTACAACTTCTTTGGGAGACAGGTGTTGGATCATCCCCATTTTGCAGATAAGGACCATGAGGTAAACAGAGGCTAAGTGACTTGCCAGGGTCATCCAGCCAGTGTGGATCTGAGCCCAGAGGGAGGCTCAGGTCTCTGGGACCCCCAGCCCAAGCCACCACACCACTTAGCTGCCCCTTATAAGCCCTCATGCCTAGGCTCTCTGGCAGCAGTGCAGGGGAACCCTTCTTGTTGAAGACAGGAAGAAGAGTGGGCACAAGTAGGAGAGCCCTTGGGAAATTACAGACTGGTGATGCAGTGAACAGTTCTATATCCTTAAATTACCAGTGGGTCCCTCTCCAGGATGCCACTGCCACACCTGGCTGGCGTTCCTTCTCTCGCCTGGCTGCGGGTCGTGGGTGTCTGTGCTCGGGGAGGGGGTGGCCCTTCCCTTCTGATCCAGCTGACGTGGCACAGCAATCCCCTGATCCCTCCGGAAATTATTCTGGTTGGGGTGGATGGGACACAGAATTGCTGTCCCCAGGAGTACTAGTGCCTCTGGGCCGGGCAGCCCTGGAAAGAAGCTTCTCCCAGGAGCAGGGCAGCAGGTGCTGGACCCAGAGCCAGCCAGGGTTTTGCTGGAGGCTGAGCAGTAAGCCATCTGGGGTGGGAGCGCACATGGAATGATCCTGATACTTTGGCCTCTGCTGCGTTCCCAGGGAGGGGATGCGATCCAGTTGGAAGCCTTGATTTCTGACACCAGAGAGCCTTCCTTCCTCTCCTCTCTCCTCTTACTAACCTGAGGCAACAGATGGGACTCCTGAGACACTGCCAGCTCGGTACCGTAACCGGGGAAACTTCTGTTCGTGAAGAGGGAGATGGAGGAGAGGTCATTCCGCCAAGGGGTCCTCGTAGGGGGGAGAGAGTCAGATTTAAAGCCACAAAACCCTGCACATGTCCTTGCTTCATTCACCGTGAGATCTCGGAGGCCATTCAGTCCAACTTGGACCAGACCCAGAATCTCCTGGCCAGCCCCTGCAGTAAGGGGCTGGCCAGTCTTTGCAGCAAGTAGACTAGGCACCTGTTATTTCTTTGGGAAGCCCAATGAGGATTTCTTTTTCAGTCTGTTCCTTTCTGCTGCCCTTCAAGACCAGGCCCTCTCTGGATCCTTCTGCCCTAGGTCTTCCCTTCTCCATCCTTCACATCCTCAGTTCCCAGAGCATCCTGTCAAGGACCTTTGCCATCTGTCCTGGTCATCCTTCTCAAGATGTTCATTAGCTTATTAGATTATATGATGTTTCTCTCTCTCTGGGCTTCAGTTTCCCCTCCAGAAACTGAAAAGGGAGTAGATTAGATGTCAAGTATCAGACTCAAAGCTTGTCTCCTCAGCCTGACCAGATTAAAATGTAATTGAAGTCAGGGAGCTGGGTGGCTCAGAGGATTGAAAGCTAGGCCTAAAAATGGGAAGTCCTGGAATCAGATCTAGCCTCAAACACTTCCTAGTTGTGTGACCCTGGGCAAGTCACTTGACCCCCATTGCCTAGCCCTTACTGCTCTTCTGCCTTGGAGCCAATACACAGTATTGATTTTAAGGCAGAAGGTTTGGGTTTTTAAAAAATGTAATTGGGGAATGTTTAACAAAATAAATGTAAAATATATATGTAATTTAGATGATGTTAATTTGTGGTTTTCTAAATCAGTATGATTCCCACAGAGAGCTCTTTGTATTTGAGTTTGATTGGATCATAGGCTCAGATTTAGAGCTTGTCTCCATGAATTTTTCTCCAGTGTAAGCGATATGTGTCTTCTTTTACAACATGACCAACATGGAAATATATAGTGTATGAGAATGCATGTACAACCTATATCATATTACCTGCCGTCTTGGGGATGGGGGAGAGAACATAGATCACAAAATGCTGGAAAATTATTATTAAAAATTATACCTCTATGGAAAAATTTTTTTTAATTAAGAAAATATGTTGGGGGCAGCTGGGTGGCTCAGTGGATTGAGAGCCAGGCCTAGAGACAGGAGGTCCTAGGTTCAAATCTAGCCTCAGACACTTCCTGTCTGTGTGACCCTGGGCAAGTCACTTGACCCCCATTGCCTAGCCCTTACCACTCTTCTGCCTTGGAACCAATACACAGTATTGACTCCAAGACGGAAGGTAAGGGTTTAAAAAAAAAAAAGAAAATATGTTTAGAGTTTGAAGGTTCCTCAAAGTTCACAGAGTCATAAGGTTCTGAATTTGAATCAGACATTTACTAATTATGAAATTTTAACTCTTTGGACCCCAGTTTTGAAGTCCAGCTCTCTATCCACTTGCTTTTCAGTTCAGCTAAAGATGATATAATTCCCTTCAACAAATAGATATTTATCATATTTCTATTAATCAAATGAGATCATTTTAAAGAACATAGTAAACGTTCTATAAATGTTAGCTATTATTAAATACAAAATAGCAGTGTCTCTGTCCTCATAGAGCTCCCTGACTGGGAAGAAACAACATTTACATAGATAAATATAAAATAAAATAATTTGAGGAGCGAGAGTCTATCAGCTGGGGAGATCAGGAAAGGCTAGAAGGTGATAAATACCCTTATTGAGTTTTGACTGGCGCTAGGGGTTCTGTGAAGCAGGTAAGGAGAAAGTGCATTCCAGACATGCAAAGGCATGAAGACAATATGTTGAGTTTGGGGGAACAGCTAGTCTGATCATTTGACTGGAACCTGGAATGTAGGAGCATAGAACAATGTGAAATAAACCCCCCAAAGTAGGCTGCACACGGATTGTGGAAGGCTTTAAATACGAGGCTGAGGAGTTTGTATTTTATCCTTAAAAGCAGTAGGGAACCAGTGAAGACTTGTGATCAGGGAAGTGCCATTTGGTCAGATTTATTCCTTAGGAGAATAATATGACATCTTTTGGAAAGATGAGAGCCTACAACTGAGCGCTCAGTTAGGTAGTGGAATAGTCTAGCTGAGAGGTAATTATGGCATAAACAATGGTTCGTGAATAGAGAAAAGGGAATAATGCAAGAAATATCATTGGGGTGGCTAAATGGTGCAATAGCTAGAGCACCAGGCCTGGATTCAGGGGGACCTGGGTTCAAATGTGGCCTCAGACATTTCCTAGCTGTGTAACTCTCTGCAAGTCACTTAACCCTGTTTGCCTCAGTTTTCTCATCTATCAAATGAGCTGGAGAAGGAAATGACAAACCACTGCAGTATTTTTGCCAAGAAAACCCCAAACGGGGATCAAAAAGTGCTGGACTCACCTGAAAAACGACTGGACTGACCTTTATGCCTCAGGTTCCAAGGTTATGAAGGCAAAAATAGAACAGTCCCGTTCTCAGGGAGCTTGCATCTTCTCCAGGGACAACACGTACACCTTGAAGTAGATATGATTTGTTGTTGTTTTCGAAAGAGACCTGTGAGTTCACTGGTGTAGGGAGCTCCAGGTGGGGAAATTCCTCAAGCATTACAGATCAGCCCCTTCTCTGCAATTTAGAGCCTTGGAGAATTGCCCAAGGCAGTGTCGTCAAACTCAAATAGAAAACTGGGGGCCCTAATCAGTACGTAAGGATCCCTGCTGGCCTCCTCTTGACTTAATTTAAAATATCATTTATGTTTTATTTTATATTTTATTTCCTTAGTTTGTTAACTATTTCCAAGTTAGTTTTCCCTTTAATTCAATGGTGAGCAAACTTCAGAATTAAAGGCTAATCTCAGGAAGTCTTCTTCCCTCTGGAGCCGGGTGTTGGACTCCTCTGGCCTAAGGCCCTGGGAGGTTAAGTGATTTATGGGAGTCACACAGCCAGAAGCAGACCCAGAACACAGGACTTCTGGATGAGGAAGCCAGTTCTATCCATTATGCCGGCCTATCTCTAACGTTACAGAATCTGCGCAGGATAATTTAGCAAGGGAAGGCCGGAGAGCAGGAAAGGCCTCATGGAGGACCTGCTAGTTAATCTGAGCTTCCAAGACCCTGGGGATCCAAGAGGCCAGAGGCGAAGAAAAAATATATTCTAGGCATGGGGAGAACAGCCTGTGCGGAGATAGAGACAGGAGACGGAATGTCCTTTTCTCAGTGACAACAAGGCGTTCGTTTTTCAGTTTGGCTGGACCATAGACTGACTGCCTGAAGGGGCAACCAACGAGTTGTTTGATTGTTTGTTTTTAGGGGAACAGTAGTGAAGAGATAAAGGCCAGAATTCTAGATGGCTTTAACTGATAGTTTGGCTGTGAAAGAAAAAGGAACCCTAGCATCGATGGCTTGAGAGATGATCGTTCCTAGGATAGCAGGGTAGCCTGGACAGATTCATAGGCATCGGGAAGGAGCCAGTAGATAAGAGATTAAAAATGAGAGAAAGACGGCGACGACTGAGGGGGTGAGTTCCCTTAGAAGGCCATTCCAGTTCTGATAGTGAGTCATTGGGTTTAAAAAATAAATGCATCCATTTGTTATTACATATAATTGGTAAAATAAATAAATAAGCAAATGCCTCAGGGCACTAGGTAGCTCAGTGGATAGAGCACCAGACCTGGAATTGGGATAACTTGGGTCCAAATCTGGTCTCAGACACTTCCTAGCTGGGTGACCCTGGACAAGTAACTTATATAACCCCAATTGCATAGTCTTTGCCACTGTTCTATCTTAGAATTTACTAAGTAAGGGTTTAAATAAATAAATGACTCCCACCACATGTACTCCTCTCATTTATTCTATGTAGAGATCTTTGCTATTATCTTTTAGTTTATGTTGTTGCTGTTCAGTTGTTTTTCAGTCCTTCCAACTCTCAGTGACCCCATTTGGGGTTTTCTTGGCAGACCCTAAAGTAGTTTCCTTTTTTCTTCTCCAGCTTATTTTCCAGATGAGGAAACTGAGGCAAACAGGTTTGAGAGACTTGCCCAGGGCCCCAGAGCTAGTAAGTGTCTAAGCCCAGATTTGAACTCAGGAAAGAGGAGTCTTCTCTCTATCCACTGCACCACCTAGCAGTTCCATTATTTATGTATTATTTTTAAATTAACCACTTCCTCTTTCTCTGTAGCTGTTTCCCAGTCTATACTCCTCATGTTCCATGGATGCCTGGGTTCCTTCTGCTTTGCCCTGAAAGACAACCCTACCAATAGTGCCAACTTCCCCCGTCTAAGCTCAGTGTGTGCCCTCCCTCTGCTCCCCATTAAAGAGGCCTGGGTACGTTCTGGGCCATACAGCCCACTGGCCTCAGCTGTCTGGTCTCTGTCGCAGTCAGAGTCTTTCTTTGCCAGGCACTCTCTGCCAGCACAGGCTGTCCTCAGCTCTCTTCCCTCCATTCTTCACAGGGCTCCAGGGCCACAGCTTGTCCTTGGAACCCATGTTCTCCCAGAAATCCTCTTTATCCTGGTGTTTGGAGGAGGAGAAATGTCTCTTCATCCTCAACCAGCTGTGAGAGAAGAAAGAACCAGAGTGTGAATGGCTCAGGAGATGGTAGAGTCAAGTAGAGGTTTTCTCAGGATAGTGACATGACCTGGGCAGATTCAGAGGCATCTGGGAGGGAGCCAGCAGCAAGGAGAGATTTAAACTGGGAGAAAGATGTTCAAAAAATCAACAAAAACTGAGACTACCAAGGGGATATCAGTGACTACCAATCTCAGTGCCTATTTTCCCATCAACATAAATTTTTAATGAAAAAAAATCTACTCGTGTATTAAGTGTATCTTTGTTGAAGGTACAAAAAGGAAATAGGCAGGCTTCTGCAAACAATATTCTTTAGTAGACCACATCTTTGCAATTATATAGTTGATTGAAAGATGGAAGAATACAAGATCCCTCTGTGTTTATTGTTTGAGGACAATAAAAAAGCCTTTGATTAACTAGAGGAAAATGGCATCTAAAAGGGTTATCTTCCAACAAGTGCGTTTGTCAGTGTTATACTAGACTCTTTAGAAGATAGAACAACAAAGGTGATTTTGTTCCATTTTTTGATTTTTAATATTAATCAGGACGTGAAACCTAGAAATATGTATTTCCCAAAAGTGTTCACCACTGCCATGTGTAAGATGTCTAGCACTGACTTCAAATCGAAAAGGGATTCCCTATAGATGATGAGATCTTCCAGATGAATATGGCTGCATCAAAACTATGAAAATGATATAGCCTCCCAAATGTACCTAAGATCACTAAAGAATTTGGCCTACAGTACCCCTTTTCCTAGCTCCCACTTTTCTACGTGGGTTGCATCCTCCATTAAAATGTAAGATCCTTGAAAGGAAGAACAGTATAGACATTTCACTTTGGTATTTGTATTCCTCTTTCTTTTATCCCCCCTAAAACTCAACACATAGTAGGTATTTAGTAAATGATTTTTCATGAAAAAAAAAGTGTGTCCACATAGGAAAAAAAAGCGAATGAAATAGTGCCATTTGTCCCAAACTGTCAGTTCTCAGAGTGTAGTCCATGGACCCTGAGGTTAACCAAGACACTTTCAGGGTTCCCAGGAGGCCAAAACTATTTTCATAATAATACTAAAATGATTTAATTTTTAATATAGTAAATAACATCAAATAAACATCAAATAACAAAATAAATATGAACTACATAAAACAAAAACACAGTAATTTTTAAGAGTATGAAGGGTCCTGAGATCAAAAAAGCTTGAAAACCACTCTTCCAGATTATAATCAGATGTACAACTCAGAGAACTATCCCATCAGGACACATATCTTAGGACACATACTACTGATAGACTATGAGCTGGGCCCAGACTTGAACAGGAAGAGGACAATAGGCTGAATTACCATTGCGAAATTGCATAGTTCTTTTAATGACCCCAAATTTCTCCCTGAAACAAAAGCCCATTTTTGTATTTATTTTCAATTAAGGAGCACTTATTCCACACTCCATTTTTAGAAAAGAGAAAAAGACAAACAAAACCCTTGTAAAAGATAGGCATAGTAAAGCAAAATAAATTCCCACGTAAGCCATATTAAAAAATATGTCTTTCTGCAGCATCATATGTAGTCCCTCAGAATCTGGGTGGTCATTGCATTGATCAGAGCTCTTAAATCTTTCACAATTGTTTGTCTTTTTTCATTTTTTCATTTTTATTTAATTCATCACTTTAGAATATTTTTCCATGGTTACATGATTCATGTTCTTTCTCTTCCCCCTCCCAGAGCTGATGAGCAATTCCACTGATTTTTAGATGTATCATTGTTCAAAACCTATTTTCATATTATTAATATTTGCAATAGTGATCATTTAAATCATATGCCCATTGAGCCATGTGATCAATCATATGTCTTTCTTCTGTGTTTCTACTCCTACAGTTCTTCCTCTGGATGGGAATAGCGTTCTTTCTCATAGATCCCTCAGGATGGTGATGGATCATTGCATTGCTGCTAGTAGAGAAGTCCATTACATTAGATGGTGCCACAGTGTATCTGTCTCTGTGTATAAGGTTCTCTGGTTCTTCTCCTTTCACTCTTCATCAATTCCCAGAGGTCCTTCCAGTTCACATGGAATTCCTCCAGTTCATTATTCTTTACACAATTGTTTGTTTTCACAGTGTTATTATTGATGTTGTATTTCTCCTGGTTCTGGTCACTTAACTCTGCATCAGTTTATTACCAGTCTTACCAGCCTCCTCCAAAAACCCATCTTTTTCAAAACTACTAATCATATGTGGATCAAGTCATGGAACATTACAGTCTCCAGAAGACTGGAGTTGAGGATCCCCCAAAGGGCAAAGGAGAAGGAATGTATGGTGGAAGTGAGCAGACTGCAGCTCATTCCAACCAAAGAATTTGAAGATGTATAAAATTGTCATTAATGTATGACTGGAAATAAGAAAGTCTTGGTCCCTTAGAAATAGAGAAAGCATAACCTGTAGATAAGATGGCATCCAGCACATTGGGTGACACCTCATCTTTTCCTTGGTCAATATCCAGCATAGTGAGCAGGAATCTTCCACATGCTGGTCCCACTTTACCTCCCTATTTTACTTACCATTTCCCCCAACATGAGCCCTCTACTCCATTGAGATTGTCAACTACATATATCTTGCCCATTTTTACCTCCAAGCCTCCTTGCTCACGTTGCCTCACCTGGGATTCAGTTCCCTGCCCAGCCTCATGCTTAATCATGCCCTTTTCCATTCACCCAATCCCAGTTCAATCCTGTTTCCTCCATGAAGTTTTTTATACTATTCCAACCCACACCACACCCTAAGCACTTTATTGTATTCTTGTCATTTAATTAATTACAAGCATTCCTTAAGTTTCAAATACCTAACTGAACATTCCATTCTTACATACGGCAAGTAGTTCACTGCTTTTTCCTCCTCTCCACTCCTTATCCCAACTTCCCTAAACAATAACCAGACTTTTTTGGATTAATGGCCAGCTTGGAGACTTCCCTTACCCAGCCTTCCTGACCCAGCTTGTCCCTTCTCCATTCTTAGTTCTCTAGAAAATTATGCATATGCTGTATCACTATTGGCATATTATCTCCTCCATTAGAGTGGGAGCTCTTCAGGAGCTGGTACTTTTACTTTTTGTTGTATACCTAGTGGTTAGCACAGGTCACACGGTAGGCAATTAATAAATATTTATTGTCTATCTCCTTCATCTTTCATCACACAGATCAATTAATGTTCCCTTGGGCTACCTCTGACTCCCATAACATCCTAAATCCCCTTTACCTGTCCCTTACCTACCAATTTTTAACCACAGCAAAGTCTTTTCCCTTTTTCCTGTCAGTCTGGGTCAAATGCCCTGTTACAAATCCTTTGACGTCTTAAGGGGATGAATCAGAGAATCTCAAGAACACTTAGGCCCAGTAAAAGCTCAGAGTCAGTAAACAGGCATTAATTAAGTGCTTACCAGGCACTTTGCCAACCTCTGGTGAAAGGCAAAAACAGTCCCTGTCCTCAAGGAGCTCACATTTTAGTGGGGGGAGAAAATATGTAAATATTTAAATATAAATGAGATATATAGTCCAGTAGATGGAAGGTCGTCTCAAAAGGGGAAAGCCTCCCATGGGAGGTAGGATTTAGCCTGAGTCTTGAAGAAAGCCAGTGGAGGTGCTGAGGGAAAGCATCTGAGATATGGGAGACAGCCAGGATATCAACCTTGGGATGGAGATGGAGCGTCATGTTCAAGGACAAGTGAGTAGACCAATGTGTCTTATGGTAGAATCCTTGGGTGGGGTCTAAAGTGTAAGAAGACTGACTGGACAGATTGGAAGGTCCCACGTTATGAAGAACTTTATATTTGATCCTGAATGTAATAGGGAGCCACTTGGATTCTGTGAGGAGTGACATATGCAGACCTACATTTTAGGAAATTCACTGCTAGCTGAGAGGCAAATGGAAGGAACTGGGGATAGTCTTGAGACAGGAGGTCCAACTAGAAATCTCTTGCTATAGTCTAGGCAAGTAATGAGGACCTGAGTAAGAGCTGTGGATGTATGAATGGAGAGAATGAGTTAGATGTGGGAAATGTTAGGGAGGTAGAAACAGCAAGACTTGGCAACAGATTAGTTATGTGGTGTGGGTGAGAGTAAAGAGTTGAGGATGACACAGATTTTGAGCTTGAGTGACTGAGAGGATGGTGGTCCTCTGGACAGTAATAGGGTAGTCTTCCTGAGAACATAATACTCTATCCCAATCTCTGAGGATTCCTGTACCGAGGAGTCCATTGCTTTAGCAAAGCCAAGATGCCCAATTCCCATCCTCATCCTTTTTAGTATCTTTTATTTTTTATTTTATTTTTCATCATCTATACTTCTTCCTGTGTTCTTCCTCCTCCAGAGAGCTATGCATTATAATCAAATAATGAGAAGGAAAGAGAGAGAGAGAGAAAGAGAGAGAGAGAGAGAGCACAAAAGCAATTAGTAGACATTTTATTTTAAATATGGCTTGAAATTCAGTGATCCACACCCAGGGATCCCCATCTCTGCAAAGGAACAGAGCAGAATGTGGAGGAGGGAGGTTATCTTCTTTCTTATAACTTTTCTTTGGGGCCAGATTTGGTCCTTGTGTTTTTGTTGTTGTTGTTTGTTTGGATATTCAGTTCCCATTTTTTGTCGTCATTTTCATTTTCATTATTTTATTTTTTAAATTTACTTGGAGTATTTTTCCATGGTTACATGATTCATGATTTTTCCCTTCCTTCTTCCCTCCACCCTCCCAGAGCTGATAAGCAGTTCCACTGGTTTATACATGTATCATTGTTTAAAACCTATTTCCATGGTATTCATATTTGCAATAGACATTTACGTTATTTTAATCATTTCATATATCATTTACCTGGCTCTGATTATTTTTATTTTACATCAGTTCATGTAAGTCTTTCCACCCTTCTCTGTTGTTTCTTAACAACACAGTAATATTCCATTGCATTTGCATACCACAATTTGTTTAGTCATTCCCCAATCAATGGGCATCTGCTTTGTTTCTCATTCTCTGATATCACAAAAAGTGCTGCCATAAATATTTTGGTGTACATGGAGGTTTTTGTGTGTATATGTGTTTTGTTTTGTTTTTGTCATTGATATCCATGAGGTATTTGCCTAGCAATGGGATTTCTGAGTCAAAAGATTTGGTCTCTTTAGTCCATTTTATTAGCATAATCCTAGCTTGCTTTGTAGTTTGGTTACAGCAATTCACAGTTCCACCAATAATGCATTTGTGTGCCTTTCTTTCACATCTCTCCCCAGCATTGACTATTCTTGTCATCTGTAATCTTTGCCTAAGCCTATATCAAGGAAAAGTGTTAGATTTTGAAGTGAAATTAGATATAACCGAAATCAGTATCATTGACCACTAAAGTCCTTTGAAGTGCTTAGAAGTCTTCAGAAATTATATTCAAAAGACTTACTCTATTGTATACTGGTCATTCTCTTTTTTAAAAAAATCACAGTAGCATATGCAAAATATTCTGCAGACCTTAAAGTGCTATATAAATGTTCGCAATTTTTGTTGTATGATTTCTAAGCATGTCCCTCTCCCCAGTGACTCTTCTCATGTGAAAAAGTAAAAATTGAGCAAAACTAAAATAGCAACCTCATTTGACAATGTATGCAGTATTCCATACCAGTAGTCTCTCAATCTTAAATGCAAGGTGGGAGGTGATGCTTTTTTCATGTCTTATCTAGGACTCTGATTGATCTTTATATTTGCACAGTGTTTGGTATTATTTCATTGGAATCTTGAGTTAACATTATTATGGACATTTTAAATTTTATTTTCCTAGTGCTACTTACTTCAACACAAGTCTTATCATTTTTTAAAATTTCTTATATGTCAATATTTCATTGTTCAGCCATTCTCAAATTCATGGGCACTCATTTTATTTCTGGTTTTAGCCTGGGTTTTTTACTGTCACAGAAAGATCAGTTGTTAATATTTTAACATACAAAGGAATTTTCCTTGATCCCCTTGAGTTATATGTAAAATTGTGGGAAGGAACTCCTGGGCCAAAGGGCATGAATAGTTTAGCCACTTTTCAAACATAATTCCAAATTGGTATTCCAGAATGATTGGACCAGACCATAGCTCCACAGTGTTTTAATTAAGAAAAACAAGCTTCCCAATAGTCCCAACAATATCGACGGTTTCCATCGTTGGTCAGCTTTGCCAATTTTTCTGAGTATGTCATGAAAACTCAGTGTTAAAAGTTTTAACATGGTTTTCTCTTGTTGTTCAAAGCATTTTTTCATGTAGTCATTAATATTTTGAGAACTTTTTGCTCATATCCTTTGCTTATCTGTTGGTGAATAATATTCATTTTCTAACCTATTTGATAGATGAATTTTTAGTGGTTCAATTTTTTTTCTCCTTTACTTAATGACAAGCTTTCAATGAACTTTTTTCTCCACTGTTTGGCCAGTTGACATGTACCCTTGCTTCAGCCAAGCTACAGGTTAAATGTGCTTTGGGGACTAGCCAGGGACCTAGCCTTCATTTGTAACATTGTTTCTTTGGGAAAATATGTCCTAAATTCCAAATAACTGCCTCAGAATAGAACTTTTGGACTATTCATTCGTAAATTGGAAAATGCTTACATTTTATAGGGCTTTTATGATGGAGCCACGCACATGAATTAAAGCATAAATATATCAAAATATCAACATCATCTCATCTTTGCAGCTAGAATATGTTCTTTGTGGGATAGGCATAGGCCATATCAGATACTTTCCCTGTATCTTCTGCAAATACTAGGCTTGTATTAGGCAATAATAACAATAACAATAATAATAAATCATATTTTTTTGTTGTTCTTGTGACTCAGTGGATCATACATAGCATGCCAATACTGTCCATGGGGTTTTCTCGGCAAAGTTCCTGAAGAGGTTTGCCATTTCCTTTCCCAGCTCATTTTACAGACGAGGAAGTTGAGGCAAACAGGGTTCAGAGATTTTCCTAGTGTCACACAGCTTTTAAGTGCCTAATGTGGGGTTTGAACTCAGATCTTCCTGACTCCAGGTCCAGAACTCTATCCACGGGGCTACCTAGCTTCCATAATAAATAATAGCTAGCATTTATATATAGCGCTTTAGGTTTTGCAAAGAGTGCTTAATATAGATTACCTTACTTGATCTCTTTCCCAAGGTGTTCAGAAATGATTGATGATTGTAGTAATGAGATATAATGGTTTAGTGGAGGGAGTGAGGAGTCAGGAAGCCCTGGGCTGGAACCCCATTTCAGACTCCTGGCTGACTGTGTGACTCTGGAGAAGCCATTTTTAACATCTCTGAATCTCCGTTTCTCCATCTGTAAAATAAATTGAATGATCACTCGGATTCCTTCCATCTCTAAATCTGTGAGCCTGCGATCCAAGGCTGTTCATCGAATGAGTTTATTTCATGCTTATGGCCTCCCTCCTTCCCACAGAGGATCACCACCAGTGATTTTTAACCTGGCCCTCCAAAGGATTGATTTCAGAAAAGGCCCATAAACTTGCATAGGAAAAAAAAATTTTTTTTACTTTCACTAACTTCTTTCATTATATTTTTAAACTCTTTCCTTCTGCCTAGAATTATCCACTGAACCACCTAGCTACCCCCTTTCACTAACTTCTTTCATTATGTTTTTAAACTCTTCCCTTCTGCCTAGAATTATCCACTGAACCACCTAGCTACCCCCTTTCACTAACTTCTTTCATTATGTTTTTAAACTCTTCCCTTCTGCCTAGAATTATCCACTGAACCACCTAGCTACCCCCTTTCACTAACTTCCTTCGTTATGTTTTGAAACTCTTCCCTTCTGTCTTAGAATTATCCTAGCTGCCCCCTTTCTTTCACTGACTTCTAACTGAATCGAGCATTTCCTTAAGTTGCTAGAAATCCTACTTCGCAAAGGTATGCACAGACTTCCAGACCCCACAGTAGTGGGTACCTCCCCGCTCCTTTGGCCACACTGGCTTGCCAGCCACCATTACTTAGCATTTTGTCCATATTCTCCACCATCGCCTTAGCTTTGGGGAAACAACCTCAGCCCCCCATTTAAAGATTCTCGAACAAGAAGGCATTGAAGTGGTGACAACTTTTGTTTTCCAAACCCAATGGCTGCCGTAGCTGGAGTTACAATTACATGGAGGAGCCTGCAATCCAAACCCAGGGTGGGGGTGGGTAAAAGTTCAGCTAATACCCTTAAAAATATCCCTTGTCTTTGGCACTTCCAAGTTTTGACCCAGATCAGTCAGAGGCCATTGAGTGCTTGCAATGTCTGAAAAGTTTGTTTAGTTCCCCGGGCCTCTCGATGCGGAGAAGCCGAGAGGAGCCAGTGACCTCATCAACTTGAGCTCCAGCCCAGCCTTTTCAAGTTAGCTTGACCCCGGGCTTACCAGCCCTCCTAGGACGAATGCAAGGAGCCAAGGACCTTCCCTTTCACACTGTGGTTATCACTACCCCCCCTGAAATCAAACAGTGTACACAGCACCCTGTAAAACTGCTTCCTTGTGGGCTTGAGTGTGCTTGCTAAGTAAACATCCTCCCCGTGTTTTTGGAACGAAATTCATTTCTGTTTCCTGGTCATCCCATTCGTTGCCCCCCCCCCCCAACTCAATGTCAGCTCTAAGCAACAAAATGAGATTAATGGAGGAGAAACCCAAATTTGGGAAATAATACATGACACAAATATTCTTATCTTACCAAATGTTGCCAGAGAAAGACAGGAAAGGGCATGGGAAAAGCACCGTACGTGTTTGTATCTATTTTTGATGGGAATCTGTGGTTTCATTGGTATAAGTAACTTCCAGCATGGAAACTTCCTTCCTCCCCCAATCAACCCGTATTTATTAAGCCTAGGCACTCGGGATGGAAAGACAGAAATGAAACCATCCGGAGCCAAGAGGCAAGTCTTTCAAGGCTGAAGAGCCTTAAAGAGTAGTCTGGGAGTACTGGGAAGTTAAGTGATTTGCCTGGAGTGACACTGAGAGCCTCAGTTTCCTCATCTATAAAACGATGTCTCTCAAAGGCCCCCTTCCAGGTTTTTTTTTTTTAAATGTTTGTGAAGAATTTATTTTTCTTTTTTTCTTTTCTTTTTTTTCTTTTTGATTTGAAAAATGTTATCCAGTTTAAAATATAAGGTAGAATAGGTCTTTCTGATGCTAGCATCAGCCCTCTGCCTGCTCTACCTCAGTGTATATTTAGATAAGAAAAAAAAAAGAAGAAACCAAATCTTTCAATATTATTATTACAATGCCCTGAAAGTTATAGCATCAGCCCTCTGGCTACTCTAACTCTGTACCTATTTTAGATGTAAAAAGAAAAAAAAATCTCTTTCAATACTATTATTACAACACCCCCAAGGTAACAGCGCATGTGCTGTAGTCTTGGGGACCGGAGTCAATGACCGTAGCCATTTTTCTTTTTGCCTATTCATAAATGTCTCACACGGTACTTTTGGGCATCCTGAAATGTGCCTAAGTCTGTGTGCCTGTGTCTACCTTGGCCTCCTCCATCCTTGTCTCTTGTGACTTATTTGCCTTTTCTCTCTTGGTCTTTTCTGTTCCTTCCTCCCACCTATGACATCCCCATCACTATGGCAATAAGGCCTCCCCGTCCCTGAGGTTGGGGAGGGGGATGATGGCTATAGTTTGATACTTGGCCCTTTCTCTCCCTAGGACAAGCTCCCCCCCCCCCAATCCCTCTTCTGGTTTTCCCTCCTAAAACAGGAGGCTCCCTGGCAGAGCTGAAAGTCTTTTGTTTATTTGATCCTAGGCTCTTGGATAAATCAGGAATGTCCTGATGTGAACTCAGGCATGTTTTTCTTCCATGGAGGAGGAAGCCGGAGCATATGGGATTTAAATGGGCAGGCGACCACTCAGGGGGGAACCAGTTTTGCTGCCATCAAGGCCTTACTCATTTTGGTAGTCAGACCAGTAGGTGACTCCTTTATTGGCCACCTCTACCCTGGAGCCCAGAAGGTGCTAATTTGGAGCATTTCCCCCCCACTGAGGACCTGGCACAGAGTACCTGGGCTTCTCCGGGAGCCCTGTGGGGCTGAGATTAGTTTCCATGTGGTCCTTGTTTCTGCTAGAGTGAGATTCCCCGTGCTCCTCAAAACCGAGCGCCCCCCTCCCCAACGGAATGGTTTGAGGATGATTGCTTAGGCCGGAGGGGTTGCCAGGAGAAGATTCTGACTGGAGTCGGGCATGAGGTGCACCGGGGGCAACAGCTGGTCTTTCTATTCCTTTGGCTCAAAAATAGCGACAGTTTAGGAAACCGTCCCTAGGAACAGCATGGCTCCCTGTTCCCCCCTGCAAACCCTACTCTACACACATCCCCCCATTTCACACAGGGTCCCCAAAGCTATTTTTCAGTCGTGAGTTAAGCAGGGTGCCCAGGTGGGGTTGTCTGTTGGTCCACAGAAGATTCTCGTGACTTCCAGTTAGCACTTGGCCTTTGGGGCAAGAAAAAAGCCCATCTAGAAGGGGTTCCTTTCATGCATCTTAAATGGTGGTCAGGAGGATAGAAAAAAGTACCCCGAGACCGTGCCGTCATCCCTTTGGGCCGGCGGGGGTTAATGTGTTTGATGAAGCCCGTTCATCAAGGGGATGCTATTTTTTATTGGGATGGGGTGGGGGAAATGCCAGAGGGAAGTCCTGGAGCGAGGCACTCGGTTTCTGCTCATTTTTCTTCGCTGCTTGCTCATAGAGAGAACCCAACAGAAGCCTGCTTCTAACTTGAACCTGCTTGTTCTTATGCTTTGCTGCCCCTCAGGCCTTCTGAAGAACTTTTCTCGGGAACATATGACTCAGCAGTTGAATTCCCTGAGGGACGGAGGCCCCTGAAGTCCTCCCAGCTATGGTTGGAGTCCACACCTCTGGAACTTGGCACCTGATCCTGGAAGGGCAGAAGGGTGAGTCCGCCTCATTTTGGATTCCTCAGGCCACGGTTCAACCTGGCTGCCTGGATCTCTGGCAGAAGCCCCCACAGGAGGAGGGGTGATCTCAGACATCAGATAATCAGGTGGGGTTCTCGGTTTTCATGATGCCAGGCCCAACCCTGAGAAATCCGGAGTGGGGTGAAGGGTGGAGGGGAGAGGAAGCTAGGCTAGGGGAGAAGCCAGCCCTCGATGTCCCCCCTGACCCCTCCGTGGCACAAATGGTTAATGCGATGGTGGTCATAGGGTGGTGACTCCTTGGGTTTTAGGGACTCCCGAAGATGAGATGATACGACATTTGGCCGAGCTGTGGAGACTATCATTCAGAATGAAGCAAGGGAGAGGCCTCAGGGGAAGGAGTGAGCCTGCTGAGACGAGGGTCTCCAAACCCTGAAGCATCCAAGGTGGGGATGGGCCACCCAAAAAGTGTGCCCAAGGAGGCAAAGTGTAGGCCCAACTTTTTTTTTTTTAGTCTTGTTTGACCAGCCTTGGCACTGCCCCCCCGGCTCTCCAGGGGAAAACTGCAATTCTGCTATTGCAACACAGGGAGCAGACTGGAGAATTTAGATCTGCGTCACAGAGCTCAGAGAGAGAGAGAGAGGGAGAGAGAGAGAGGGAGAGAGCAAGGGAGAGAGAGAGCTCCGTCGATAGGTCTGTTAGCAACAGCCTTGCTGCAGCAGAGAGAGAGAGAGAGAGAGAGAGAGAGAGAGAGAGAGAGAGAGAGAGAGAGAGAGCGAGCAAGGAACAAGTAATATCAACATTGGGTACTGGGTTCTGCCAGCCCACTTGCGAAGCTTTCAGAGATGTATTGGGGACATCGCAGCCCATGGGAGCTCAGGCAGAGAAGATGACACGCAAGGTGGCACGGGTGTCTCTGTGGGGAAGGAGACTTGGGGGGGGCAGAGGTTGCGGGGCGATGGTGGCAGGCTTCACTGGGGACAAAATTCTGGAACATTCTGTCCTGCGACACCATACGGCAGGTTGGATGGAGAGCTGGGACTGCGCAGGAGGCGACAGGCAGTTCTGACGGGTTCCCAGACTTGGTGGTGTGTACCCTCTTCTTCCCCCACGTACGTATATTCTGGGATCGGGGGCGATTCCTATGCAGTTGGGGGTGCTCTCCCTCCTAGACTTTCTTTCTCTTGCTTTTGGCTGTTTTATTCTCCCGGTGGGGGGAATTTTTCCACTCTAATTGTCATTCTCCCTCAGTGTTAGTTGGTCCAGGATGACATGGGTCATGAGGAAGAGATCAGACCTGATCCCTCTGGCTCCTACCTCCACGCACAACTTTAGCCCAGAAGGGAGGACCCCCTACTTTAGGATGGGCAGAAGACCCTGGCTGTTTTGGCATCTGTCTGTCTGTCTGTCAGTCAGCAGAGCTGGGATGTAGACATGTTGGGGGGTGGGTGGGGGTCAGGGAAAGAGAAAGGAAGGGACGCATTAGCGAGGGCCCCCCCTCCCTCGAGGTCTGGCCATGGTGGGGGTTGGCAGGCTTTGGGTGGAGTTGGGAGGTGGGGTGGTCCCCTGGGTGCCCCGGGTGGGGGCTGAGTCTGTGGCAGGTTTGTTGCTGCGTAGTTGGGGGAAGAAAAGTGGTGGCTGGTGACGCAGTCATGGGCACATCCGAGGGGGCAGGGGACCGAGGCTCCCCGAAGCTGCTGAGCCCGGCTGAGAGGGTTAAGGATGAGCCGAGGAGGGGAAGCCAACATTTAGAGATTAAATGTCATCCTTCTGGCGTTGCAAAGTTGTTTACCTTGCGTTCTCTGTGTCTCCATGTTGGCATCTCTCCAGTTCCCATGTGATGGCCTTCCCTGTACTGCTGCATCATTAACCGAGTGGCAGGGCTGGCCCTTCATTGGCCAGGGGAGGGCTCAGGCTCCAGACGTTTCTTCCCATTGGTGAGAAGGGTGATGGCAGGTGAAAAGCTCTTTTGGATTGGCTGAGGACTGGGTATCAAATCTGAATTTCCATTTCACTGGAGAAAAAAGGGGGGTAGGTTGGTGATGATGGTTGGAGTGTGGGGGTGGGGGGGAGCTGAGCAGTTCTGATCTCTCAAAGCTCTTCAGGGGTGCGTGTGTGTGTGCGTGCACGCAACAGTGCCCAGGGGTGCTCTGGGGCTAAAGCTTCTGGGCATTCGAGGGACTGATTTACTCCGTGGATGTGAGACAAGCTCCCAGCTGTACAAACTTTTTTTTAAAATGGGTTTTGTTTTTTGTTTGGAGGGGGTGAAGAGTTGGATTTTAGGCATGAGGGGTGGCAGAAGAGTTGACAGCCTCAGAAGAAAAGCTTCCTGAGCTTATTTGATTTCAAAAGAGGGAGTTTCCAGCTGTCACCGGCCGCACCTTGGTGTTGTGGCAAGATCATTCCCAACTCCCCTGGAAATGCGTGGGCAAGGTAGGGCTGCGGCTGCTGACTCCCGACGGCTCCCCGGGGACCAGAGATTTGCATTGACGTCCAGAGATAGCCCTAGTCCTCAGGGGCCAGAGGGGGGTCAGGCTATGGGCTGAGAGGACCTGATTTCCTCAGACCAATCTTTGGGTGGGAAAGGAAGGATGGGAGGATTGATCCCAGGAGGTGAGCCCACTTGGGTGGGCTTTCTAAAAGAGTTGATAGAAGAAAGAGCTTTCTGACCTGCATCTTCCCATCTAAAGGAAGGAGGATTGTGAGAGAGAAACTAGGGCAGCAGCTGTTGGCTTTGGGGGGAAGATGGAGGTTGGGAGGGGGGAAGAACTGAAAAAGAAATGTTTATAGGAATCTCCATCTTTCACTCAAATGGAGGTCCCAAGTTTGCAGTAGCTGTTCAGGTAAGGAATAGGGTACTGGAGACCAAGCCTCCTCCCCCCACCATACCAGCCGAGGATGTCATGAAATCTCAGCCCGGTGGCCCAGCCGGTCCCTCCTTGTCCACCTTCGCCCCGCACAGGCCCCTCGTTCTTTAGTCAGGGCTTGGGCCACCCCAGTTCTTACGTAACTGTGTTCTACACCTTCTCCTGTCCTTTGGCATGTCTAGCACCCCCCCTGGGGTCCAGACATCGCAGAAGAAAAGTCCTGGCTGGGGAGAAATTAATGAACGATGTCGCTAACCAGCCCCCAAAGGGTGGCGCAGTCAGCGACGCAGGATGAATGGGAGGGCATCCTCTGCTTGGTCCTTGTTACCAGTGGTTTCCTGGGAGCATCTGCCCTGGAGATAGAGTGGTCTCAGCATCCTTCTGCAACGCCACTCATTTGGGGGGATCTTTCCAAAGGAAAAGGTAGGATGGCTACCGGATGCAGAATTTTCTTTTTTTAAGAGATGGGGGCCACTTGGGATGGCGCAGAGTTGTTTGGCCCTCTCGGTCCATTGCCCTGGTCCTTCCTCGGCCCCTTTTTGTTGTTTTGGTTCTCTGACTCTGGATTCTTTACCATGACTCCCTTTGGGGGTTTCCTCCCTCCGTGGAGTGGGCTTCTTGGGTCCTGCTGTGCCAATTGCGCAGAACGGGTGGGGGCCGGGGGGAGGGGAGGAGGTAGAGGACCTGGGGAGCTGCGGAAACAGCAGCAGCAGAGGACGTGGTGCAGATTGCGGCAGTGATGGGAGCTTCTCGGAGGCAGAGCCTAGAAGGTTTTGTTGTGCCCACCCTTACCCCAAAGTCTTAGCCAGACGTGGAGAAATACGTTTATTGCTCTTGGTCCTGGGGCCCTGCCTGGGACTTCTGGCATCGCTGGTTGGGGCCTCACTGAATCAGAAGCATTTGGGCCCCCCCTTCTCCAGACAGGGGCCTAAAGCCCTTTGGGGGGCTGGGGGTGAAGATCTTCGAGGTGAGTGACGTAGCACATAACTTGAGAAGGATCAGACCCGTGGGCTGGTATTCCCAGCATCACCAGTAGGGATGGGATGGAAATGGGTGTTTGCTGGTGGCCATGATGTTTTTGGAATGTCAGAAATCACTGAATCATGGATCTGAGCTGGAAGGAATGTTGAAGGTCACCCCTTCTTTGGCCAGATGGGGAAATTGAGGCCCAAGGAGGTTAAGATACTTCTAAATACCAGAGCCAGGAATCAAAGCAGGGTCCTCTAACCCTAAATACAGCCATGCGTTATGGCTAGAATTCTGGATACCCTTTGATTCTTTTCTTTGCACCTTCTTTATTCCCACATATACCAGCCCGGAATGGAAAACTAAGAGGTTCATTTGGGGGTGGAGAAAAAGAAGCTAGAATAAAGGGGAATCTGTAATGTGAGCACTGATGGGCTAATGCACCCCATTGAGATCACCCCTCTTTCTTCTACGTATATCCTTCCATCATCCCTAAAGTTTATCATCCTTTTTCCTGAAGAGCCTCCAGGGGGCCATCTCTCTCCTTGCACCTTGGCTCACAGCTTTGAGGGCTGGCCCCCAGGTGGTCTCTTTTGGTATTGTGGTCGCACATCTGCTCCTCCTCTTCTTCCTCCTCCCCCCCCCCCCAGCTTCCCAGACTCCTCCAGGAGTGGGAGAGATATCCTGGGTCCTCAGACCTAGCCCTGAAGAGCCAAGGTCTGGCAGGGTCTTCAGGGCTGGGGTGGCTTCAGGGATGAGCTCTTCACTGGATTGTGTATCTGCCCATCTTCATTCAGAGATGCCCATCACCAGGGGATGCTGAGCCCCAGGAAATGTGTGAGGGCATCTCCTAAGAGTTGACGTCTGTGTCAGTGGATGGAGGGAGTAGGACCCGGATGAAAGGGCAGCTTCTTGGTTGTGTTATCAGCTAAGGGGCGGTGATCAAGGGGGCTTCAGTTTCCCTGGAGGCTCTCTCCAGAGTGAACATCAGAGCCTCAAAATTCTCCAAGTCTTCACTCACTCTCTTCTGCTTTATTTATTCATTTAACAGACATTTATCAAACAATCTGCCATGTGCACAGCCCCAAGGGAGGGTAATACACACTGCCTTTGACTGTGAGAAGTTTATAGTCTAGTGAGTAAAGGATGGGAGCGGATGGGATGGGATGGGGCCATGGTTTCCTTGGTACCTCCCTTTACCCATGAATGCAAATCAGCACCTGCCTGGAACCCCGAGAAGTTCAGTAACCTGTCCCAGATCATGTAGCTGATCTATGTCAGGCAAAACTTGAATCTGGTTCCTTTTTGGACTCTGAGGCCAGCTCTTTGCCCTGGACTGCCTTAACTGTAATATAAAACATGTAGACAGATAATTCTACAAATTAGAGAAGGCATGCAAATTACCATGAGATCTGATGAGAGAAGGATCACTTCTGGGAGTGGGTCATGGGAACTGAACCCTTTTAGCAGCTCGGTGATACAGCAGATGGAGCCCTGGACTCTTCCTGCCTCAGATACCATTAGCTCTGGGAACCCTGAGCAATTCATTGAATAGCTCTGTGCCTTAGTTTCCTCATCTGGAAAATGGGGCAGTGGTAACCACCTACCTCCCAGAGTTATCATGAGGATCCAATGAGCTGATATTTGTAAAACCCAATGCAAACCTTAATGTGCTGCTGGGACCCAGAATATAGGAGCAGCAGAAAGGGGAGATGAGGCTGGAAAAAGATAGGTTGAGGGCTTTTTCCTTCCTTGCTCAGAGGAAAAACTGCCCCCCCCTCCCTCCTGCATTCTTGATAATGCAGTTATTCTGCCGGGAGGAGAGGGAGCAAGCACTTGACCCTCCTTGTTTCATTTGCTCCTGCCCTGAGAGGTAGACAGGGCAGAGTATTGTCATCCATGTTGTGCAGATGAGGAAACTAAGGCTCAAAAAAGATTAATTAGTTTACTGAAGTCACAGAGATTGCAAATGGCAGAACTAGGACTTCAATTTCCGGTCTTCTGATTCAGAGTTCTATTTTCTCTCCACTGTTTTATGAAGCTGCCCATTCCCTTCCATATCTTACTCTATCCATGATTTCCTTCCTCTCTTACAGCTTCTTTTTCTGTGTCCGATGAGTCTTAATCTGTTTCTTCTGCTTACACACATTTTCAGGTTGCCTCTATTTTTTGAAAAAATCCTTACCTTTTATGTTAGTATCATTTCTAAGACAGAAGAGAAACAAGGGCTAGGTAATCAGGGTTAAGTGACTTGCCCAGCATCACATAGCTAGGAAATGTCTGAGAAGCCAGGTCCTCCATACTCAAGGACTGGTGCTCTATCATCCATAGATGGAGCCACTTAGTTGCCCCAGGTTGTCTCTATCCTTTAGAAATAAAACAAAACAAAAAACTTTCCTCCACCCAGCAGCTCTCTTTGGCCATGGGCCTATCTTTTTCCTTTTTTTTGATGTCAAGTTTCTAAAAAGATCTGTCCACAATAGCTGGTCCATTTCACCACCCACTCATACCTTAATACCCTTGCCGTCTAGATTTTAGTTCTACCCCTCGACTTAAAATTCTCTCAAAGGTCACCAGGGACTTACGAAATCCAATGGCCTTTCTCAGTCCTTATCCTACTTAAGCTTCCTGTGACATTTGATGCTTTGCCAACCCCTCCCTCCTGAAATTCTCTCCTCCTTTGGCTAACGTGGCACGGTCATCTCCTGGTTCTCCTCCTACCTCTCTGTGCCCGGGCACACTGCCTTACTTGGTGGCTCCTGCTCCCTCTCTGGAACCTCTAAATCTAGGTATTTCCTAAGATTCTCTGTCTTCTATCATTGCACTCTCCCCCTCAGACCATCTGTCTCCTTTGGATTCACCACATCACTTCCATAAAGAGAGCTAAAATCTTTATCTCCAAACCCAGCATCTTATGGATATTCTTCCAGATTCGTTATCTATTGGTAAATACCTGCTGGAGACAGTATGATGTAGTCAATAGAGGATCATGAAGACCTGGACTCAGGACCTGGCTGGGGGACCCTAGGAAAGTCAGTACCCTGAGCAATTTTCTAAGATATAAATGGTGAAGAAAATAGAAGTTTCCTCATCAGGCGTTCCTTATACCAATGTAATTAGAAGTCTCATTAAAAAAAATAGGTAGCTGGTGGATATGTCCACTTTGATGTCCTGTTGCCACCACGAATTCAACTTAGCCCAAATTGAACTCATCTTCTCTCCCTTCCCTTAATCTTACATCACACTTTTATCCCTGTCAATGGCACCATTGCCCTTCTCATGACCTAGGCTTGAAATGTTGGCTTCCTTCAAGCCTTCTTTGTCTCTATAGACAATCCTGTCTAGTCCTCCTTTGTGATATCTCTTCCATCCCCATCTTGTATCATGAAATCATAAATTTAGCATTGCAAGACACCTTAAAAGACATCCAATATAGTTCCCTCATTTTACAAATAGAGAAGTTGAGGCAGAGAGAAAGGGTGCAAGTTCACACAGTCCCTAAGCATGGAAGAAGTTGGTATTCTAGAAGGCAGAAGTTAGGTCTCCACCCTGCTCAGAAATTTATAATTATTCCCTATCATTTATAAAATCAAATCTTTGAAATTTGAGTTTTTTCATGATTCCAATGACTTTTGCCACCTTATATCCGACAGGGCATATAGGATTCTAGGCCACAGGGGTCACTGGTTTTGAGCTCAACCTCTCAGATGATCTGTTAAGAAACTTAAGAATCTATAGAAAATTTGGGTGAAAGAAAATAGCTCAATAAATAATTGTTGACCCTTTAGTTTTAAGATTTACAAAGTACTTTGCATACATCATCTCGCTCAATCCTCTTAATACCCCTGTGAGGTAGATGCTATTATTAATTCCCATTTTATAGACACGGAAACTGAAGCTTTTAAGATATGTCTTTTTCCACAGTTACGCAACTAATAAGTGTTTGAGTCTGAGACTTGCCTATGAAGCCATGTTGCTTCTTGTTGCCCTCATGCCCGATTCCATGTAGTAGACCTTTGGGGGCTAGGAATTGGACTTGTACAAGCCTACTTTGTAGAAAAAAAGGAGATGAGAGTGTGTGCATGGTACTCAGACCTGCAGATGAGAAAGAGTTCTAGGAAGGCACCCATTTGCTTTGAACCCCTTTGAAGCTGAAGAAGGTGCATGATTGGAGCTGGTCCCATCTGTCTTTATCTCTGGGTGCAATGGAGAAAACATTAGCTGCTGTCAGAAGACCAGTTCTTGAGTCCTGACTCTGATACTAGCTGCCTTGATGGGGTTCACTCTTCAGTTTCCTCATCTGTAAAATGGGCATGAGCCTCATTGCCCTACTTGCCTCACAGGGTTCTTGTGAGGAAGGCTTGGTAAACCCATGAGGCATGTGACAGGTGGCTGAATCAGCACAAGGGTACAGATGAGCTGAGGGGAATTCACAAAGGCAGGGTGGAGAGGATTAGGGAGGGCTGGTCAGTTCTGTGGAAGTCCCATTGGAGGCCAGATTGGTTTTTTCTCTAAAATCTCCCCTCCCAAAATGTCAATAGTGTCTGTCTGGTTCCTGAAGACGTTGAACCCTGTTGAACCCTAAACCTTCCATTTCTGGGGCTTTGGGAGCAGAAGTTGACAAACAGCTGTTGGCAATTGTGGGAAAGGCGAGAGGAATGAATTCTGGTGATGGCTTCTGGGTGGTTGGGTTTTTTTTTTTCCCTTTTGGAAGATGACTCAGTGTGTCATGAGCCCTGAGAGGGAGCTTTCAGGCTCACATCTGATGCTCCATGGACATGAAAATTAGCTCATCTGGGGTCAGATTGAAGAAGGGCTGGGGAGTCTTGGGATCACACAACACAATAGCCTAGTTTATACCTCAGAGGAGAAAATGCCAGCTTTTGGGGTTTAGAAATGAAACCTGCCAAGCAATATTTTTTTCCCATAGATCTTCACGTTCCCTCCACCAAATGTCAGGAGTGTTTCTGGGGCTAAGAATCCTCTGAGGAATTTTCCCATAGTCCTGTTGGCCGGTACTTGAGCAGGGGGTATCTTGTAGAACTTTCTAGGAGTCTCCTGTGTCCCCTTCTGCCTGAGTGAGGGTGGAAAAAAATCAGCAGTGGCCGTGTTCCCGAGTCTGTCTGCTTCATTGAGACACTGGGATGTAGCCTCTGAGTCTGTCAGGGCCTGAGTCACTGACTTTTGTTGGAGGGGAGACCAGGGCTAGGCTAAAGGTCAGTTTACTGGGAAACCAGCCTTGGACTCCCATTTTCTTCCTTCTTTGGCCAGATTTGTAGCAAGATTCCACTGGTCCTTCCCCTACTACTTCAACACATTGTTGTTTTTTTCTGTCTGTTGTCAATCAATAAACATTTATTAAACACCTTATTTTTGTAGACATTGTGCTAGGTACTCGAGCCCCAGGATTCTAGGTCTTTCTAGAGCTGACTGTGCTGGACAGAATTTTATTTCTCGTCCCTTTTATCCATCAGCCCAGTCATCCCAGGGGCATGGGAGGGTATGGGCTATTCACTGCTCCTGTCGCTTAGCCAAACCAATTACCCAGGCAGCTGGGACCCTCCATTTCTTTCCATTGTTTGCCAGTCATCAGGTGGGGAAGGTTTATTTGTGGCATGAGCAGACATTTTTGGGAACTGAGGAAGAATGCCAGGCCAGGTTTTGTTTACCATTAGAGTGCCATTCTCTGCATATTCCCCTTCCCCTTCCCCATGTACAGTTTTTTGCCATGTCCTAATCAAAATTAGGATCACGTTTCTCACCTCCTTGCCCCATGGAGTATCCTGAAGGGTTAATTCAAAATTTCATCTAGAATTTGGGAAGCCCTGGAAGGAGGAAGCATTTGTGCAGATAATGAACTGTGAAATCTTACCAAAATGACATTTACTACAAGAAATTAGGGATGATTCAGTTTAATTGAACAAGCTTTGTTCAAAGCACCATGCTAGGCACCGAGGGTACAAAGGAAAGAGCGATTGGTCCCTGTCCTTAGGAAACTCACAGGTATAGTCACTCATCCCTGGATTCTCTCATATTTCTTCACTGACCTTTAAATAAAGCAAGCCTACCATGGTACATATACCAGTCCTCAACTGTTGATTTAAAACCAAACCAAATAAGAAAGGTAACAAGAATCATTTGCCAGATTGGGACATCTTTAGCAGAGCAGGATATGCCCTCTGATCTTTGCTGAGGATTCCCCTGATCATTCCATTCCTTCTCTACAAAAGTATTTACCAGGGATGCTTTTAATCCTATCGCTCACATTTATCTAGCATGATAGGAGTTATCTTTACATTTCAGAAAGCTCTGTTCTAACAGACCAGTTCTAAAAAGAAAGAAATGGGCCTTCTCCAACTTAGATGTTGCATCCCCTGTCACTGGTGTCCCTCTCTCTAAAGGATGGACACTAGCCACCATTGTGTTTGGCTCTCTGCCCTTCTACCATCTACTTTCGATGGGGGAACAGGAACCATTCACAGAGGAGCCAAGGCTATGAGCATTATATTTCCAATCCCCTTCTCTGCTCTTAGTTACTTGTCCTAAATCGGGTCCTAAATGGTTGGGAATTGTTAATCCATCCTCAGTCATATAAACCTGAACTCCCTTCTCTCCTTTTCTCTCCTTGCAGGAACTCAGGACTTAGTCATCAGCAGAATCTCCCATGTTAAAGCAGTCCAGGGCAAAGAGCTGGCCTCAGAGTCCAAAAAGGAACCAGATTCAAGTTTTGCCTGACATAGATCAGCTACATGATCTGGGACAGGTCACTGAACTTCTCGGGGTTCCAGCAGAGTCTCGCCATGATGGAAGCTCATTGACATGTTGTTGGAGAACTTTGATGGTAAGTAAGGTAAAAGCCATCATGGCCTAAGTGGGAATGGTTTGATCTCTTTTGACTCTTAACAGTAGCAACACCACCAAAACCACAACCACCACAATAATAATAACTAGCATTTGTAAAGTCCTTTCAAATAAATCAAAACAACCTTCTCTTCCATTTTAGAATCAATACTGTGGATTAGTTCCAAGGCAGAAGAGTGGTAAGGGCTAGGCAATGGGGGTTCCAGTGAGACATTCTACAGGCCTTCTATGGTTCTGGCTGTGTGTGGTCCATGTATCTGCCAACTTCTTTTAGCCCTTCAAATATCCATACCAGTGCGATACCCACTTTAGGAGATTCTAACCAGCTTGGAAACCTTCATTATTCTTTTCATACTCTGCAGCCCTTGTGTGGGCTAGACTCGCTGTCATGCTAGTGTAAGGGTTAAGTACATGGAAGAAGTCTTGACTTCTTTGCCAGGTCTATTTTTTCAGCTTTCAGAAGTTTCTTTCTTTTCTTGTTTTAGAGCAGAATAGACCCCCTTCCCCCAGATTGGAGGAGAAGTCTTGACTTCTTTGCCAGGTCTATTTTTTCAGCTTTCAGAAGTTTCTTTCTTTTCTTGTTTTAGAGCAGAATAGACCCCCTTCCCCCAGATTGGAAGAGAGGGAGGAGGCAGGATACAGTGCTGAATTTTTTCATATCTGTCATCATCTTTAAGATCCTGACAATCCTTACTTCTTCAGGCCTGGAGCTGATAGAATTTGTCAGTTCCAGGCTAATTGGTCTTGTTGTTGTTCAGTTATTTAGTTGTATCCAATTCTTGACTCCATTTGGGGTTTTCTTGGCAGAGATACTAGAGTGGTTTGCCATTTCCTTCTCCAGTTAATTTTATAGATGAGGAAACTGGGGCGAACAGGGTTAAGTGGCCGAGGCTGGATTTGAACTCAGAAGTGTTTTTCCTGACCTGCCTAGTGCTCTATTCATGGTGCCACTTAGCTGTGTCCTGACTGTGTTCTTGCTGGGAGCCTTCCCTCTCTGTGTCCTTGTGCTAAATGCTCTTATCCAATGTAGCTATCCTTCCCTCCATCCCATGGACTGGACCTCCATACCTGTTCCTGTCAGAAAACTGGTACCTGGAGAGCACCTCACCTTTATCTTGGCTGGATGTCCATGGCAAAGAGACTGCCCTTCCCACTGCCTCCCTCACGGCAGGCGTTGATGTAGGCAGGGGAATCCGTGTTCCCCTTGGGCAGGGAGCAGGTTCGCCTCTTTTGGCTCTCACAGGAGAGAAAGTGCCCTGCAGGCCTGCTGCGACGTTGGCTGTGTGTGATCAGTGTTCCCCTCCTGAGCCAGTTAGGTGGCATCTCTCCGAGGCGCTGATCTTGGGGGCTCGGGGCATTGTGGAGTGTGCCGAGGGTCAGGAGACAGCTAGAGAGAGAGCTTGAGAACCCACGTTGGGAACAAAGACCCAGCTGTATTCCACGAGGGATCTGGCTTCCAGTTTCCTGTTTGCCAGAGTCCTATTTTGATCCACTGGGTCCCCCCCTGCTCTCCTTCTTCCTCTTCTTTTTATTTTTCATTTCGTGCCTACGTGTTGTAGGAGAAGCGCAGAGGAGTAGGAACAGAGGTCAGAACAGTCTCCCTCTATTCATCTCTGAATTTTTGACACTAATTTTTGTGGAACAGAACGCAGAAAGCCGGCCACAGAAGGAAGTTGGATGCTCGGAGGAGCGTACCCCGCTCTGATTTTAGATGGGGTGGGCCGTGTGCTGTCCCCTCCCCAGCCCCCATCTCTGGAACAGAGGATGCTTTTTAATGCGGCATGAGCGGGCCAGGGGATGGCTGGGCTCGCCCTAAATGGGGCTTCACATCTCTCATTCCTTCTGGTTGAGTGAAGCTGGTCTCCTGCTCAGAGGTCTTGACTGGTGTGCTCATTTGGTGGGGATCCCCAAATGATATTCAGTAGAGGATATTCCAAGTAGGGAGGACAGAACGGTAGAAACGATGACAACTCTGAGAGATCCCTCTTCAGAGATGAAGGTGAAAGAAAAACAAGAGAGAACCATTTTAAAAAAGAAAAGGGGGGTGGCAGGGACAGCTGGGTAGCTCGGTGGATGTGGGAGGTCCTGGGTTCAAATTTGGCCTCAGACACATCCTAGCTGTGTGACTCTGGGCAAGTCACTTCACCCCCATTGCCTAGCTCTTACCTCTCTTCTGCCTTGGAACCAATACCCAATATTAAATCCAAGATGGAAGGTAAGGGTTTAAAAAAATGAAAGGAAAAATGAAAAATGAGTCTTCATTCTAATGTCAGATGTACAACTTAGGTTTAAATTCTGCCCCTGATGTGTCTGATCTTGGGAGAGACCCTGCTGGGACTCTGTCATCTCCTCTGAAATGAGAGGGTTGAGCCAGCCGGCCTGGAGGGGGTGGGCGCCTTCCATTTCTAGAGCTGTGGTCCTAGGGTGTCACGATAAATTGTTGTCCTTCTTTCACCCATTCTTTTGTGGAAATGGGTCCGAAGGGCTGGCTAGGCAGGTGGCGGGGTATCCTGGAGAGGGCTGAGGGTGAGTCTCCTACCATCTCTCCCGGGAATAGGCTGGGTGGGGAGATCTAAGAGTCGTTGCTGGGTGTGTCCACTTGTAGCTGTGACTATAATGGGAAGAGGGTGGTTGGAGAAGGGAGGAGGAAGGTAGCTGGAGGACGCTGAATTCTCCCGAGTAACAGAATGGAAACTTTGCTCCACCCCAACCCTTTCCCCCAAAAGTTTAGTCTCATTTGAAGGGATTGGAGTCCTTAGAGCCCAGTTGAGGCGATGGGCATGGAGGGATGGGATGCCAGGAGCCATTCTCCTTTAATGCTTCTTGTTGGGGTTTCTGGGAGAGAGAGAGACAGAGACAGACAGAGACAGAGAGGGGAAGGAAAGGAAAGGAAAAAGAGAAGAAGAGAGGAAATGAAAAAGGGAAGGGAAAAAAAAGAGAAGAGAGGAGAGGAGAGAAAGACCTTTGCCCTGACCCACAGCTTAGCGGGGAGGGATGGAGGGGGGGCGCGCTGTGGTCTGTAGGTTACACTGTGGCCCTGGGTGGCCGGGTGCTGGGTTTCCATCCCTAAATTGCTGGGTTTCTGTCTGAGTCACCCTGACTCTCCAGGCCCCGATTGCCCTCCCTTTTAAAAAGATCTGAACCTTGTCCAGCAGGCCGATTACAAAACATTTCCGAGCAGTTGACACAGAAGTCCTATTTTGCATGTGGTTCACTTAATACCAGTAACAATAATAGCAACAATAATAAAAATAATGACAATTGGCAGAGCTGGGGTGGTGGTAGGCTTCATCGGTCACGTTATGGGGACCGTTGGAGAAAGCAGCCCTTTTGAGGCCTGGCTGTGTCACCAGGAAACCTCTCCCCCACTCGTAAATCACGGGCATGGACTCGGCCAATAGGACCTGTTTTAATTAGCCACGCCAAAGCCATCTGCGTCAAGAAAATAATCATGCCTTGTATTTTGATCGTGCTTTTGGATAATGTGGGAAGATGCCCCTGCGAGGACCGAGCCCTCGGTCTGATCGCTCTCCCCCTTTTGGCCTGGCTGATCCGGCCCAGCTTTGTCTCTGCCCCTCGGAGACCTCTGTCGTGGCTTTGAGATCCTCCCAGAACAAGGGTAGGAAGAAGGTTCGGGATTCCTGGTTTTTAGGGTCCGTCTTCAGCCCTCCACACGGCCCCTACCTTCCTCTCCCCCTCTCCTCCCAGCACACACACACACACACACACACACACACACACACACACACACACACACACACACACACACACAGAACTTGGCAGAGACGAGTTCCTCCTAGATCAAGGCGGTTGGGGCTTTCTGGAATGAAATTCTCTCTGTGAACAAGTGAGCCGTAGCCAGGAACACGCCGACCAGGCCCCAAAGATGTCTCCGGTGGGGTAGAGGCCAGATGCGGCCGCAGCTCCTGATGGGAACGGAGCTTTTTGGTTTTGGACGTCCGGCTCAGCCCGGTGGGTAACTAGGACCCTCGGCAGAGCCAGGCTGTGGGGAGGGGGATGCCGTGGTCTCTGCCAGAGTTTCTGAGATCACCCCACTGTCTTCTACTTCATTTCCTCTAGGGGCCCCCCGTCTCTCCCCCCTTTCTTTATTCCCCCCAACTTGCTGACGTCCCCTTTTCCCCCGCCCCAGCGTCCTGGACTTCCTTCCATCGGGGTCTTCTTGGAGCAGGCCAATAAGAGGAGAGTCGGCCTTCGCTAGGGGAGGCACAAGGAAAGCTGGCATTTTCTGTTTGCCCTTTTTGAGGCCTGGAAGACATTGCCTGGGTTCCCTCCGGACTCTGGCTGAGGACTTGAGATCCAGAAGTCACTGGTTTGTTGGGGGAGGGAGGAGAATGGTGTGTGACCCAGGGGCTCGGCTCAGAGGCTCCTATTGGGGAGGCAATTGGCCGGCCGCGTCTTGAGGGTTAGTCACAGCTCTGGGCGGCCGCAGGCCCGGATGGGATTGTGAAATGCTCCTTGAAGATCTTGGCCAGGGCAAAGGCCACCGTGGCAAAGATGGAGCCTCGGTTTGGTGGCTTCCGCAGGGGATGCCCTCTCGGCGTGGGACTGGTCACTTCCTCCCTCCCGCTGGGTTTCAGAGAGACGCAGAGGCCACCGGAGCACTGACAGGGGACCCAGAGGTCCCTTAATTTCGAGAGCATGGTGTTTAGACCCTCCTCCTCTAGAAGTCGTGCAGGGGAAGTCAGTGGGGTCAAGAGAAAGGATGTGGTCTCTAGCCCGAGGCAACGTGGAAGGGACCCAAAGCAAATATACCTAGGAGGGAGATAGAGCAGTCTGTCTGGGGGATGAGGCTGCCTACCCGCTGACCCAACACAGTAGAGGGGAGGGCAGAGGGAGGGCCGAGGGAGAGCGTGCCCAGCATTCAGTGTGGCCATCGCTGCTAGAAAGTGACGGAGGAAAGGAAGGAAGGAAGGGAGGGAGGGAGGGAGGGAGGAAGGAAGGAAGGAAGGAAGGAAGGAAGGAAGGAAGGAAGGAAGGAAGGAAGGGAGGAAGGGAGGGAGGGAGGGAGGGAGGAAGGAAGGGAGGAAGGAAGGAAGGAAGGAAGGAGACAGGGAGATGGAGGGGGAGAAGAGAGAAGAGGGAAGGAAAGAGGGAGATAGGGTGACTGACAGGAGAAAGAGAAGGGGAAAGGAGAAGAGGGAAGATGGGGAGAGAAGAGAGGACAAGAGGGAGAGAGGAAGAAAGAAGAGAAAAAAAAGAGGGCAGGGAGAGTGAGGCAGAATTTGCTGTCCTGAAGCAGTACCGATGGGTCTATAGGGTCCATGAAGGAGTGTGGAACCCTGAAATGGGGGTGGAGATTTCAAGGCTTGGAGAGGAACAGAGGCCAATAAACCTCAAAATAAGGACATCTAGAACTGGCATGGGCTGAAGAAAAGGATCTCTTGGGCCAGATTGCAATCTGGGGAAAACTTTCCAACTTCTAAAGGCTGAGACATTGCCTGGGGGAAGAGAGCGGTCACCGTCACCGGAAGGACATTCAGCCTTGAGTGAGCTCCCCACAGACAGTACCCCAACCAACCACGGAGAAGCAGACGACGTCTGGAAACCAGAACGAGCCCGGGTGGTTGCCGGCACGCAGAGGGCCAAAGGGATGGGACCTTGTGGGCCTGGGCTCGCCGGGGCTGCTGTCCCCCTCGTCTCTGTTCCCAGATCCTCAGAGCAGCATCCTAGAGGTTGCCCTGACTGGGCCTCGGGGCCCCTTTAGTCACAAGATCCAGGATGACACCTTCAGCTTCGAAATGGCGGCCATCCGCTCCCTCCTTCTCCTTTTCATGTGAGGAAACTGAGGCTGCCCGAAGTCTGTCCCCCTGCCCAAGAGGGCGCCGGGCTGCAGTGGGTCCCAAAGCCCTGGGGTCGGGCTCGTTCTCTGTGGGACCCCACATGGCACACGTGGGACTTATTTGAGATCGGAAGGGCACGGATGATTCTTCTTGTCCCCTGGCAGGAGGATCAGGGCCTAGAGTGGTGAAAAGAGCGCTCCAAGGCTGTGTGCTGAGTCACTGGTGAAGAATGTCCCGGCCGCCTGTGAGCTGGCTGAGGGAGAGGACACGGGCTCCGAGGGAGGCTCGCTCGGGCAGGCCCGTGGCAGCCCAGGAGGCTTGTGCCCATTACCTGCACCTTGGGGGGGAAAGGGCCCAGGAAGGGGGATGGCAGAGTTCTGGGACCACGTGTCACTAATCATCGCCCTCTCCCATTTTACAGGTGAGGAAACCGAGGCCTGGGGAGATTAAAGTGACCACCGAGAGGTAGGAGTTAGAGGCTGGGATCCCAATCCCAGTTTTCCATTTACCTTCACTAGCCCCCATTTTTACCCATTTTACCAACTGATCATGAAGCTTCTCATAGAACAGGATGATTGCATTGGTTCAGGGAACTCTTGTGAGAGGTGGGGAAAATTCTCCTATTTTCTGTCCAAAGGGTCAAGCATGTGACCCACCACAATGGTCTCAAGTGTGGGGGAACCTGACTAACATGTAATGGGGGGTGGATAGCCAGGGTGGCTCAGTGGGATGAGAGCCAGGCCTAGGGACAGGAGGTCCTGGGTTCAAATGTGACTTCAGCCATTTCTTAGCTGTGGGACCCTGGACAAGTCACTTAACCCCCATTGCCTAGCCCTTACTGCTCTTCTGCCTTATAACCAAGGTACAGTATCAATTCTAAGACAGAAAGTAAGTGGTTTATTTTTTTCTAATGCAATTGGGGAGTATTCAACAAAACAACAAATGCAATTAAACATAAATAATATTACATTTTAAAACTAATTCAACATATGGCCTGCAGGGAGCCTTCTTTTTTTTTTTTAAACCCTTACCTTCTATCGTAGAATCAATACTGTGTATTGGTTCCAAGGCAGAAAAGCCGTAAGGGCTAGGCAATAGAAGTCAAGTGACTTGCCCAGGGTTACACAGCTGGGAAGTGTCTGAAGCCAGATTGGAACCCAGGACCTCCTGTCTCTAGGTCTGACTCTCCATCCACTGAGCCACCCAGCTGCCACCTAGAGGTCTCTAAAGAGGTTAGTGGCCCTTGTTTCTCTTGGAGAGCTTGACAGCACTGACCTAGAACCCTAAACTTGCCCCATATCCCAGAGCCAGTATGTGTACAAGGAGGTAGGATTTGAACCTGGGTTCAGGGCTGGCTCTGCCTGCGTTCTGCCTCATTTCCCTCCTATCACTCCCTAATTGCCTCCTGTATTAGGAGGCTCATCTCTCAGAAGCTCCTCATGAGGAAGACCTTCTTTTAGGCTTCTTGTGTATAACTCAGGATGCCCACAACTAATAATAATAACGACCAGCCTTGGTGTGGTGTTTCAGGGTCTGCAGAGAGCTTTTCACTTGAGTTCTCTCACTGGATCCTAACAAAAGCCCTGGGAGGGAGGCGCTATCTAGATAAGGGAACAGGCTGAAAAAAGATTGGCCCAGGGATACACCGTGAGTAAGTGTCCCAGCTAGGACTGGAACAAGAGTCCTCTTGAAATGGTAGCATCTCCGGGTCTCCACATTGAAAAATGCTTGCTTAATTAAATTAATAATGGCCACACTCCATGACTCCCCCTTGGGGGTGGGGGTGGGGTGAGTTTAGGAAGAGAAAGGACTAGAGTGGAATGGTCTTCTGGGAAGATGGGGGTTGGGGGGAGTCCTTGATCCAAGATGCCAAAGAAGAGAAAACTGGGTGGTTGAGTGGAGGTTCCTTCCTGCGGATGCTGGATAGCTTTCAGAGGCTTCACAGCCTATCAGAGTCACCCTCTTCTTCTGAGACTGCCCTACGCAGCAAGTTTATCTTTTAGTCCAGCCTCAGTGCCTCCTGCAGTATCATGAGCCCATCTATGGCAAAACCAACCAACAGCTGCCATAGATACTTCTTATTACTTTTTTAAACCATTCTTTGACTGTGGGGGTGGGGCAGGGATGGGGGGAAGGAAGGGGCCATTGGTAAGTCTTCTTCCTCCATGGCGTCTTGGAAGGCAGGAGAGGGTGGCCCCCTGGTGGTGGCCCTCTGCCACTGCCCTGATGGACTCAAAGATCTTCAGTGTTTTAAAAATAATGTCTCTGGGTGCTTTATTCTGATGATAATCACTCCGATTTCTGTAATTGTGGTGGTGGTTTGGTCCAGTCCGACTCTTTGTGTTCCCATTTGGGATTTTCTTGGCAAAGATTCTGGTGGGGTTTGCCATTTTCTTCTCATTTCTTTCTATTCTAATAGTAATAGCTAACCCCTTTGTGCCTCTGTATATAGATGTATATGAGATTATATACACATGAGATATAGATACTTATATGATAGTAAAATTCTTTGAAAACCAAATATATTTATATAAATATATATGATGGTGAGGAGGAGGAGGAGGGTGATGATGATGATGATGATGGATTTGGGTGCTGGGGAGGGGGCAGATGAGGTGGATCATCGTTTTTTTCACTCCAAATCTTCTTTTCTCCAGGGCCAACACAGTTCTTTGCACATACTAGGCAGTATGGATGGATGCATGCTTTTTGGATCGGATTCAGCCTATTAAATCATTGATCTTTTGAATTCCTGAAGTAAATTTCTCCAGAAACCATCCATCAGCCTGCATTGGAGACATTTACCGGGTACTCGTTCTAACCTGTGAATTCTCTTCTAAGCACCGTGTATGTAATCAAAGGGGTTGCATTGGATTGGGTGGGCACCAGGAGAAGTTTTCCAGTTACCATTTTGGCCACTCACTTTTTTTTTTTTGCATGACTTTGGACAAGACCCTTTCTGTCCCCTAGACTTCATTTTTCTCATTCACAGGGCAAGAGATTAGACTAACCGTTCTCCAAGGCCCCTTCCAGCTCAGACATTGTGTGCTTCTCTGACCATCTGGGCAGGTTAGAACTAGAGTTTTATTTCTTGGCTGGGGGCACCATATTATTTCCCTCTAGTGGTTTTGCCTTTTCCCTACTCAACTAAGTTGCACAGTTGGCACGAGGTGGAGTGAAGATGCATTTAGCTTTGCAAATTTGATTCTGGGAACATTGTCCGGGTTTCCTCCTGTGGTAGAATCTCACCACTGAAAGATGGTGCTTGCCCTGGAGCTCCTGAAAACACAGCTAGCTCCCTTTGCTCCCATTACAAAAGGATTCAGTTCAGCCAGGTTTGTTTAAGTACCTATAGAAGACGGTAAGTAAGGTAAGTGATGCTATGAATTTCCTCTCACGTCCAAGTTGTGGGTTAGAGTCTTTAGCCAAGCAAAGTCCAACCTTAGCCTAAGGGAGTGGCTAATGCGTCATGTGAAGTGGAAACACCGAGAGGATGAGAGACAGAGACAGAGAGGAGAGAGTGTGTATGCATATGTGTGTGTGTGTGTGTTGAGGGTAGGGGAGTGAATGCGCCAACTTCAGATGACAATTATATCTTTTGAGAGTGTTTGAACTTATTAAACTCTACATCTAAAAGAGATATTTACTTTAAAAAATTCTTCTTAATTTACTTTTTGCATTCATTTTTATTTTGAGTGTATATATATATATATACTAAAAAATAAAATAAAAAATGAATGTAAAAATATATCTACTTCCAAATTCTCTTTCTCCCTTACCCATTGAGAAGGCAAGCAATAAGATACTAAGGGGATATTTTCTCATATTTTCCACAAAGAAGGAGCAGAAAACTCACACAGTACATAAGAGGGATTATCTCTGAAGCCTTTGGGCCTCTGAAATTTTAAGGAATAGGATCATAGATTTAGATCTTGGAGGGGACCTTGGGGGTCTTTGAGTTCATTCAGTCTTCATATTTATAGATGAAACACAGGCCTGGAGAGATTGACTTGCCTAGGGTGCCACAGCTAATGTGATTGAAGCAGGAATTGAACTCAGGCCTTTTCAATTCCAAGTCCATTGGCATCCACTTGACCACCTGACATAGATACCCAATAGGTCTCACACTCAGATTTTTAAAGGATCTGTGTGGCCTCCTGACCCCCTTCTCTACAGCCGGCATTCATTTAAATATACTGCATTCAGGTCAATAGAGTTTCCATAAAGATGGGAAAGGGCACTTTTATCTATTTACTCATTGAGAATACATACTATTATTTATAGGTTTGAATGGATTTATAGGCTTCATAGATTTGAAACAAAGGCCTCTCTAACAACAGTCATCCAAGGATGCCATATGGCCATGAGTCATGGAATACCGAGTCTCTGTAGAATGAAAGTTGTGGGTCACCTAAAGGGCAATGGAGAAGTGGCAGTGGGCGACTCAAGTTGGCTGCAAAGCATTCCCAGGCACAACTTGTGCAAGAGAATTGGCATAAGGAATGTTGTTGAGAAGATGCGTAGCCAGAAGAGGTGGGCCAGTTATGTTGTGAGTGGAGGATGACTGGTGGACCACCATCAGGCTCCATTGGGATCCATTTGTAGGGAAGTGGCCCTCAAACTGGTGCAGAAATAGGGAAGCTGGCTAGGTTTAAGGGGAAGGCTAATGAGTTCTGTTTGGGGTATGTTGAGTTTTAGAAGCCCGTGAGACATCTACTTGGACATGTCCATCCAGCAGGATTGGAGATCAAAAGGGAAATTAGATCTGAGAGGCATCTGAATCCATGGGAGCATTTAAGTTAAACAATAGCTTAAAGATAGATGGATGGATGGATGGATGGATGGACAGACAGAGACAGTTAGATAGATGGATAGATAGATACATAGATAGATGGATAGGTAGATAGATAAGCTAAGCAATAAAAAGAGAAAAGGGTCTACAGCAGCCTTAAGGTAGACTAGGCAAAGTGGCTTAAGAGAGGCTAGACAGGTAGGAAGAAAGAGCATCATCCTCCACACCCATGGAGGGGAGATGGTTTTTAAGAAAAGAGAATGGTCTGCAGGGTCACAAAACTTCAGTGAGGTTAATAATGAGGAGAACCGATGGTAGCCCATCAGATCTGATAGAACATATGTGTGTGTATACAGATATATATATATATATACATATACATATATATATATATAAGAAATTATTGATAAACTTGGAGAGAGCAGTTTCAGTGAGTATTGGGGTCAGAAGTCAATACAGGGGGTTGAGAAGGAAGTGGCAAGATA